>NW_020327815.1:0-13263 GCF_001858045.2 Oreochromis niloticus | reverse complement strand
TCTCTTACGGTGAAAATGATATTGATACTCCAAATAGATTTAGAGTTAGAAAGCGTTGTTTGAGGGCAAGTCAGGCAGTTTTTGCTTTGCTCTACTCAGTTATGGTGCATTAGAAGTCAAATATCTTTAATAATTCATATTTAATGATACATTGTCAACACTTTAAGATTCCCCCATCCTTCTGAACAAAACGGTGTAAGAATGACCGTTCTAGCCCTATAGTTAGGAAATTATGGTCATTTGTTGAGGGAGTCGTCATTATGAGAAATACTGCAAAAATCCTGTGTCTCTCTGTGCTGCATGCACCTGTTTTGGCGGGAAAAAGTGCACAGCCTCTCTGATTGGTGGATTCAAATTCAGCAGCTCCAGGCTGCTTGACTGAGCTAGAAACTTACTTCTCTCTCCCTGTGTGTGTGTGTGTGTGTGTGTGTGTGTGTGTTGTGTGTGTGACAGAGAGAGAGAAAGAGAGGGCGAGACAGAGTTTTATGGAGCATCTTATTGTATGATTTAAATCATATATTAGACTGGTTGACTGAATTTGATCCTGTGTGTGTCTCTCTGTGCATGTGTGTTTCCATATGTTTCATATTTGTGATTGTGTGACTGTACACTTTTTTGCTGAGTTTTTTTTCATTTAACAAGTACATTGAAGGACCCTTAGCAGTTCAGCATTTTTCAGCTGTCCATTTTGCTTTTCCAATTTTCTGTTAAGTTATTACTATGTGCTGAATCATACTATTTCTGCTATTTTATAAGATTGTGCTAAATATAGTATTCTGATTAATTATAGTTTTTCTACCAAATCATATTACAGTATTTTTTTTTTATACCATTTTTATAGGATTTTATATTGCTTAATATAGTATTTCTGCTTTTTATAGGATTTGTGCTTAATTGTATTTCTGCTTTTATAGGATTTGTGCTTAATACAGTATTCTGCTAAATGTAGTATTTAGCTAATCACACTATTACTATATATTTCTGCCAGCTTCCCAGCCAGCCAATCATATCTGAGGTCTGCAGTTTCTTCTCTCGTCATATCTCAGCGACGGATGTACAAAGAGTAACGAAAATCGCAGTCAAAGTACACCAAGTCCGCTGATTCACCCAGTACAGAATTATGCTCCTAGTCCACCTAGTTTTGGAGTTACACGACGTTTTGTAACTCCAAAAACGGCGCTCTTTGCCTCACACCGCAATCTAATTCTGACTGCTCATCACCCTGTTCCCAAGAGCTCACTGTCTTTCCCAGTGGCGCAGCTGGTAATGACACAGGTCTGCAACTCAAAGGTCGTGGGTTTAACTCCACCTTGGACAACATGTTTTTTGCCCTACAAATTAATACACTATCACAGACCACTAATTCATATTCATCATTTATTACAATTCTCAAAACTTTTTACCAGCTTTTCTAATATGGACTCAGATTCTTCTTAACACTCCATGGCACAAATACTCTTCCCTTTAGGCTCTGTGAATGTGTGTGTGTATCAATATTTCTCCCATTTTAAAGTATTACTCATCCATAATTGGATTTCTCTTAAATCAAAGTACTTTTACTACATCTTAGTACTTCTGCTCAATCATAGTATTTCTGCTAAATCATGGTTTTGTGCCAAGTCATCAGAATCATGTTTATTGGCCAAGTATATGTGCAGACAAATACAAGGAATTTGGTTCCGGTAGATGGTGGCTCTCGAGCACAGCAATGTAAATCTCACACACCACACACACACACACACGCACACACACGCACCCACACACACACGTATCTATATATACATTACACATGCATACACATACATACACAAAGCTGTGTAAACCAACTATAAATAACTAATCTAAACTTATATACATAAAATACAGAAATGAAATGAGGTGGAATGAATACTACAGAATGTACATAAGGTGCAGTTGCAGTCTGGCAGTGGGAGCAGTGTGACAGTTCAACTGTTTAGAAGGGAGATGGTGAGGGGAAAGAAACTGTTCCTGTGTCGGGTGGTCCTGGTCTGCAGGCTTCTGTACCGTCTGCCAGAGGGCAGCAGATCAAAAAGTCTGTGTCCAGGGTGTGAGGGGTCTGTGATGATTTTCCCTGCCCGTTTCCCGGTTCTTGAGAGGTACAGATCCTGGATGGAGGGCAGGGGGGCGCCGATGATCCTTTCTGCTGCCCGTACAGTCCGCTGCAGTCTGCACCTGTCCTGTTTAGTGGCTGCACCATACCAGACTGTGATGGAGGAGCACAGGACAGACTCAATGACTGCAGTGTAGAACTGGATCAGCAGCTCCTGTGGAAGACTGTACTTCCCCAGTTGTCTCAGGAAGTACATCCTCTGCTGGGTCTTTTTGAGGATGGAGTTGATGTTGGTCTCCCACTTCAGGTCCTGGGAGATGGTGGTACCCAGCAACTTGAAGATCTCCACAGTAGACACAGGGCTGTCTGATATGATGAGGGGGGGCAGAGTTGAGGGATGTCTCCTGAAGTCCACTGTCATCTCTACAGTTTTAAGAGTGTTCAGCTCCAGATTGTGCTGACTGCACCAGAGTACCAGCCGCTCAACTCATCATAACATTTGTGTTATGTTATAGTATTACTACTAAGTGGAGGAATTTCTGTCATGTTACAGTATATGTGCTGATTACAGTATTTCTGCCAAATATAGTATTTCTGATTAATTATAGTTTTTCTACCAAATCATATTACAGTATTTTTGCTTTTTATACCATTTTTATAGGATTTTTATATTGCTTAATATAGTATTTCTGCTTTTTATAGCATTTGTGCTTAATATAGTATTTCTGCTTTTTATAGGATTTGTCCTTAATACAGTATTTCTGCTAAATGTAGTATTTATGCTTAATCACACTATTACTATATATTTCTGCCAGCTTCCCAGCCAGCCAATCATATCTGAGGTCTGCCGTTTCTTCTCTCGTCATATCTCAGCGACGGATGTACAAAGAGTAATGAAAATCGCAGTCAAAGTACACCAAAGTCCGCTGATTCACCCAGTACAAGAATTATGCTTCTAGTCCACCTAGTTTTGGAGTTACACGACGTTTTGTAACTCCAAAAAACGGCGCTCTTTGCCTCACACCGCGATCTAATTCTGACTGCTCATCACCCTGTTTCCCAAGTGCTCACTGTCTTTCCCAGTGGCGCAGCTGGTAAGGAAATTATAGCCATTTGTTTGAGAGGAGTCCTCACTATGAAAAATAGACTACACAAATCCTGTCTCTGTGCTGCGTGTGTAAAAACAGATGCACCTGTTTTGGCGGGAAAAAGGACATAGCCTTTCTGATTGGTGGATTCAAATTAAGCAGCTCCAGGCTTTTTGACCCACCTAGAAACATACAGGAAACACTGTACAGCCCCTGTTTGTTCACTTGCTTCTGCTGCTGCTGCGCGTGTGTGTGTGTGTGTGTGTGTCTGTATGACAGAGAGAGAGAGAGAGAGCCTTTTTATGGGTGTATCTTATTGTGTGATTTAAAATCAATATATTTACACTGGTTGATTGAATTGGATCCTGTGTGTGTCTCTGTGCATGTGTGTTTCCATATATGGGGGCGATCGTGGCTCAAAGTTGGGAGTTCGCCTTGTAATCGGAAGGTTACCGGTTCGAGGCCCGGCTCGGACAGTCTCGGTCGTTGTGTCTTTGGGCAAGACACTTCACTCGTTGTCTACTGGTGGTGGTCAGAGGGCCCGGTGGCGCCAATGTCCAGCAGCCTCGCCTCTGTCAGTGCGCCCAGGGTGGCTGTGGCTACAACGTAGCTTGCCATCACCAGTGTGTGAATGGGTGAATGACTGGATATGTAAAGAGCTTTGGGGTCCTTAGGGACCATAAAAGCGCTATATAAATACAGGCCATTTACCATGTCCATATTTGTAATTGTGCAAGTTATTACTATTATGCTAAATTACAGTATTTCTGCTACTTTTCGGTATTTGTGCTAAATACAGTATTTCTGCTAAATCTTAGTATTATTGCTTAATCATATTATTTGAGCAAAATCATAGTATTTGAGCATATTCTTTCTATTTGTGCCATAGCATAATATATTTGCTGAATTACAGCATTTCTGCTATGTTGTACTATTTGTCCTAAATCACAGTATTTGTGCAATGTTTAGGTATTTTTGTTTAAATAAAGTATCTATGTAATCTTGTACCATGTTTGCTAAAATCCTGTATTTCTGAAAAGTTATCTTGTTTCTGGTAAGTTACAATATTTATTCTAATTTCTGCTGCTAAGTTCTGCTATGTTATTGTATTTCTGCCAAGTATTATGTTTTCTTTACGTTATTGCAGTTCTGCTAAGTAATTACATTTTTGCTAAGTTCTTATGCTTCTGCAAAGTTATTACAATTTTTTGCAAAGGTTTTACAACTTCTGCAACTTTTCAGCTTTTTCAGCTAGTTTCAGCTGACAGCTTCAGCTTTACAGCATCCACACTGCATTTTCGCAGGAAATGCAAATTTTTCTAGTTGTGTGGATGCTTTAAGCATCCACACTATTGAGTTCCTCTTGGGACTTCCGTACGTTTTTCGCCGTGGATCTACTTTCACAATTTTCAGCCGATTTTCACCGTTCAAATTTTAAACTATTCTGCTATTTCTGCTAATGATGGCTATGTCTTTTGGTATTTTATACTATTATACTTTTTAAAATATTAAGCTTAATTTGTCCCATTGAAATGAATGGGAAACTTCTGCAATTCTGCTAAAATTTGCTTGTTTTTGAAACTTAACTACTTTTTCCTACTTTCACGTAGAACAACCATTCAAATTTTAAAATGTTCACAAATTATTGGGCTATTCAGGAATAAATCAGCTTTTTCAAATCTTTTACCGTTTTACTTTTATGCCTCTTAAAGTTTTCAGTTGCAAAATTGTGATTTTTCACAAAATACATGCGTTGTGATGGTTGCTATGCACTTGGCTTCCAGTGTGCCACTGAAGGTTTTGAAGTCTTCTCTTCATGTCCGAACAACTTCTTGCTACTTGCTCAATTTTCACTCAACTTCCACAAATTATACATCAAAACGTAGGTATTTTTGCTGGCTTTCCGAAAATGTCACTATCATGGTTGTGGGATTTATAGAATTTTGGCAAATCTCCTCAGACAAACACAAAGTCTCAAAACTCTCCATAGAAAGTCAATGGAGAGCTTGTTGAAAATCACCGCTTGATTTCTGTAATGAGAGGCATATTCGAATCGTCATATCTCCTTAACGAAGCAAAGTTAAGACATAAGGCTTGTCCCAGTATATCTTCAGACACTCCTGACGCTCACAATTCAAGAATTTCTTTCTCACCTATTACCGTTCTGAAATGAGTTAGACTTGTTTGAGGGTAGGAAATTCGTCGTTTGCTCAGATTTCTTCAGATTTCAAACTCTGGAAATGAATCACTTTTTTCTCTCGTCATATCTTTTTAATGGATTTCAACAGAGACCTGAAAATTTCCATGACTCTTCACCAAAGCCTGCTGTCTCTTACGGTGAAAGAATGATATCGATACTCCAAATAGATTTAGAGTTAGAAAGCGTTGTTTGAGGGGAAGTCAAGGCAGTTTTTGCTTTGCTCTACTCAGTTATGGTGCATTACAAGTCAAATATCTTCAATAATTCATATTTTAATGATAAATTGTCAACACTGTAAGATTCCCCCATCTCGTCTGAACAAAACGGTGTAAGAATGACCGTTCTAGCCCCTACGGTTAGGAAATTATGGCCATTTGTTTGAGAGGAATCCTCACTATGAGAAATAGACTGCAAAAATCCTGCCTCTCTCTGTTCTGAGTGTGTGTAAAAACGGCTGCACCTGTTTTGGCGGGAAAAAGTACACAGCCTCTCTGATTGGTGGATTCAAATTTAGCAGCTCCCAGGCTGCTTGAATGACCTAGCAAGTTGCTCCTCTCTCCCTGTGTGTGTGTGTGTGTGTGTGTGTGTGTGTGTGTGTGTGTGTGTGTGTGTGTGACAGAGAGAGAGAAAGAGAGGGCGAGACAGAGTTTTTATGGGAGCATCTTATTGTATGATTTAAATTCAATATATTTAGACTGGTTGACTGAATTTGATCCTGTGTGTCTCTCTGTGCATGTGTGTTTCCATATTTGTGATTGTGTGACTGTTACACTTTTTTTGCTGAGTTTTTTTTTCATTTAACAAGTACATTTGAAGGACCCTTAGCATGTTCAGCATTTTTTCAGCTGTCCATTTTGCTTTTCCAATTTTTCTGTTTAAGTTATTACTATTGTGCTGAATCATACTATTTCTGCTATTTTATAAGATTTGTGCTAAATATAGTATTTCTGCCCAATATAGTATTTCTGATTAATTATAGTTTTTCTACCAAATCATATTACAGTATTTTTGCTTTTTATACCATTTTTATAGGATATTTATATTGCTTAATATAGTATTTCTGCTTTTTATAGCATTTGTGCTTAATATAGTATTTCTGCTTTTTATAGGATTTGTGCTTAATACAGTATTTCTGCTAAATGTAGTATTTATGCTTAATCACACTATTACTATATATTTCTGCCAGCTTCCCAGCCAGCCAATCATATCTGAGGTCTGCCGTTTCTTCTCTCGTCATATCTCAGCGACGGATGTACAAAGAGCAATGAAAATCGCAGACAAAGTACACCAAAGTCCGCTGATTCACCCAGTATAAGAATTATGCTTCTAGTCCACCTAGTTTTTGAGTTACATGACGTTTTGTAACTCCAAAAAATGGCGCTCTTTGCCTCTCACCACGATCTAATTCTGACAGCTCATCACCCTGTTTCCCAAAAGTTCACTGTCTTTCCCAGTGGCGCAGCTGGTAATGACACAGGGCTGCTACCCAAAGGTCGTGGATTCAACTCCACCTTGAACAACATGTTTTTTGCCCTACAAATTAATACACTATCACAGACCACTAATTCATATTCATCATTTATTACAATTCTGAAAACTTTTTACCAGCTTTTCTAATATGGACCTCACATTCTTCTTAACACTCCATGGCACAAATACTCTTCCCTTTAGGCTCTGTGAATGTGTGTGTGTATCAATATTTCTCCCATTTTAAAGTATTACTCCTCCATAATTGGATTTCTCTTAAATCAAAGTACTTTTACTACATCTTAGTACTTCTGCTCAATCATAGTATTTCTGCTAAATCATAGTATTTTTGCCAAATCATGGTTTTTGTGCCAAATCATCAGAATCATGTTTATTGGCCAAGTATATGTGCATACAAATACAAGGAATTTGGTTCCGGTAGATGGTGGCTCTCGAGCACAGCAATGTAAATCTCTCTCTCTCACACACACACACACACACACACACACACACACGTATCTATATATACATTACACATGCATACACATACATACACAAAGCTGTGTAAACCAACTATAAATAACTAATCTAAACGTATATACATAAAATACAGAAATGAAATGAGGTGGAATGAATACTACAGAATGTACATAAGGTGCAGTTGCAGTCTGGCAGTGGGAGCAGTGTGACAGTTCAACTGTTTAGAAGGGAGATGGCGAGGGGAAAGAAACTGTTCCTGTGTCGGGTGGTCCTGCTCTGCAGGCTTCTGTACCGTGTGCCAGAGGGCAGCAGATCAAAAAGTCTGTGTCCAGGGTGTGAGGGGTCTGTGATGATTTTCCCTGCCCGTTTCCTGGTTCTTGAGAGGTACAGATCCTGGATGGAGGGCAGGGGGGCGCCGATGATCCTTTCTGCTGCCCGTACAGTCCGCTGCAGTCTGCACCTGTCCTGTTTAGTGGCTGCACCATACCAGACTGTGATGGAGGAGCACAGGACAGACTCAATGACTGCAGTGTAGAACTGGATCAGCAGCTCCTGTGGAAGACTGTACTTCCCCAGTTGTCTCAGGAAGTACATCCTCTGCTGGGTCTTTTTGAGGATGGAGTTGATGTTGGTCTCCCACTTCAGGTCCTGGGAGATGGTGGTACCCAGCAACTTGAAGATCTCCACAGTCGACACAGGGCTGTCTGATATGATGAGGGGGGGCAGAGTTGAGGGATGTCTCCTGAAGTCCACTGTCATCTCTACAGTTTTAAGAGTGTTCAGCTCCAGATTGTGCTGACTGCACCAGAGTACCAGCCGCTCAACTCATCATAACATTTGTGTTATGTTATAGTATTACTACTAAGTGGAGGAATTTCTAAAATGTTACAGTTTATGTGCTGATTACAGTATTTCTGTATAATAGAATTTTGGCAAATCTCCTCACACCAACACAAAGTCTGAAAACTGCATAGAAAGTCAATGGAGAACTTGTTCAAAATCACCGCTGGATTTCTCTAATGAGAGGCATTTTCAAATCGTCATATCTCCTTAACGCAGCAAAGTTAAGACATGAGGCTTGTGCCAATATATTTTCAGACACTCCTGACGCTCACAATTCAAGAATTTCTTTCTCACCTATTACCATTTGGTCATGAATTGGGTTTGTTTGAGGGTAGGAAATTCATCCCTCGCTCAGATTTCTTCAGATTTCAAACTCTGGAAATGAGGCACTTTTTTCTCTCGTCATATCTTTTTGATGGATTTCCACACAGACCTGAAAATTTCCATGACTGTTCACCAAAGCCTGCAGTCTCTTACGGTGAAAGAATGATATCGATACTCCAAATAGATTTAGAGTTAGAAAGCATTGTTTGAGGGCAAGTCAAGGCAGTTTTCGCTTTGCCTCTACTCAGTTATGGTGCATTAGAAGTCAAATGTCTTCAATAATTCATATTTTAATGATAAATTGTCAACACTTTAAGATTCCCCATCTCTTCTGAACAAAACGGTGTGAGAATGACTGTTCTAGCCCCTACGGTTAGGGAATTATAGCCATTTGTTTGAGGGGAGTCCTGACTATGAAAAATAGACAGCACAAATCCTGTCTCTGTGCTGCATGTGTGTAAAAAGAGGTGCACCTGTTTTGGCGGGAAAAACTACACAGCCTGTCTGATTGGTGGATTCAAATTTAGCAGCTCCCATGCTGCTTGACTGACCTAGAAACTTGCTTGTCTCTCCCTGTGTGTGTGTGTGTGTGTGTGTGTGTGTGTGTGTGTGTGTGTGTGTGTGTGTGTGTGTGTGACAGAGAGAGAGAGAAAGGGAGGGCGAGAGAGTTTTTATGGGAGCATCTTATTGTATGATTCAAATTCAATATATTTAGACTGGTTGACTGAATTTGATCCTGTGTGTGTCTCTCTGTGCTTGTGTGTTTCCATATGTGTCCATATTTGTGATTGCGTGACTGTTATACTTTTTTTTGCTGATTTTTTTTTCATTTAACAATCACATTTGAGGGACCCTTAGCATGTTCAGCATTTTTTCAGCTGTTCATTTTGCTTTTCCAATTTTTCTATGTAAGTTATTGCTATTGTGCTAAGTCATAGCATTTCTGCTGCTTTTCAGTATTTGTGCTAAATACAGCATTTCTGCTAAATCATACTATTTCTGCTATTTCATCAGATTTGTGCTAATTATAGTGTTTCTGCCAAAAAATTGTATTTCTGCCAAATATAGTATTTTTGATTAATTATAGTTTTTCTACCAAATCATAGTACAATTTTATTGCTTTTTATATGGCTTCTAAGACAACCAATCATATCTGAGACCTTACACATTCAAATTTGCATATTGGGGCATTCATGGCTTCTAAGATAACCAATCATGTCTGAGGGCTGGCACATTAAAATTTGCATATTGTTGCCTTCATGGCTTCCCAGCACGCCAATCATATCTGAGGGCTGGCACATTCAAATTTGCATATTGGGGCCTTCATGGCTTCCCAGGCAACCAATCATCTATGTCATATATCCATAATATTTCATATTTTTATTTTAAATGGTCAACATTTCAAGATTCCCCCATGTCGTCTGAACAAAACGGTCTAAGAATGACCGTTTTAGCCCCTACGGTTAGGAATTTATGGCTGTTTGTTTGAGGGGAGTCCTGACTATGAGAAATAGACTGCAAAAATCCTGTCTCTCTCTGTGCTGCATGTGTAAAAGCCTGCACTTGGTGCACCAGTTTTGGCGGGAAAAAGCACACAGCCTCTCGGATTGGTGGATTCAAATTGAGAAGCTCACAGCTGTTTGACTGACCTAGAAACATGCTGTTAACAGCCCCTGTTCACTTGCTGATGCTGTGTGTGTGTGTGTGTGTGTGTGTGTGTGTGTGTGTGTGTGTGTAAGAGAGAGAGAGAGAGAAAGAAAGACACACACAAAGACGCTTTTTCGGGCAGCATCTCATTGTTGGATAAAAATATTATATATTCAGACTGGTTGACTGGCATAGACTCTGTCTGTGTGTGTCTCTCTCTGTACATTTGTGTATCCATATTTGATTTCTTGTGTATTTGTTGATTTGTGTATCCATATTTGATTTTGTGTGTATCTGTTGGCTTTTCTTATTTGTTTTTTTTTCTAAATGTATTTTTATTTTATTTTTTCACAGGTGAACAACAATTGGTTTTCAGCGAACTTAAACATGTTCCTTTTTATTCAGCTTATCAATTTACCTTTCTAATATTTTCACTTAAGTTATTACTATTCTGCTCAATCATAGTATTTGTTCCATATTAAGCTATATTGTAGGATTTCTGCTAAATCATAGTATTTCTACTATATTATATTTTTCTTTCTAAATATAGCATTTCTGCTATAGAATAGTATTTCTGCTATGTTATAATATTTGTGCTAAACTGAGTATTTTGCTAATACATAGTATTTATTTAAAATTACAATATTCATAGTATATTACAATGTCTCTTAAATCACAGCATTTCTGCTATGTTGTACTGTTTTTCTAAATCATAGTATTTCTGTAATGTTTAAGAATGTTTGGCTAAATATATTCTTTCTGTTATCTTATACTATTTCTCCTAAATTCTTGTATTTTGACAAGTTATCGTGTTTCTGTTAAGTTACAATATTTCTGCTAAGTTCTGCTATGCTCTTGTATTTCTGCCAAGTATTATGTTTCCTCTAAGATATTGCAGTTCTGCTAAGTTACTACATTTTAGCAAAGTTCCTTTGCTTCTGCAAAGTTTTTATAATTTCTGCAACTTTTCAGCTTTTTCAGATAATTTTAGCAGACAGCTTCAGCGTTACAGCATCCACACTGCATTTTCGCAGGAAATGCAAATTTTTCTAGTTCTTTATTATTATTCTAGTTGCGTTCCGTACACTTTTTGGCACTTAACTACTTCCACAATTTTCAGCCGATTTTCACCGTTCAAATTTTAAACTATTCTGCTATTTCTGCTAATGTACGCTATATCTTTTGATATTTTTAACTGTTATACTTTTTAAAATATTACACTTTTTTCCTTTAATTTGTCCCATTGAAATGAATGGGAAACTTCCGCAATTCTGCTAAAACTTGCTTGTTTTTGAAACTTAACTACTTTTCCTACTTTCACGTAGAACAACCATTCAAACTTTAAAATGTTCTCAAATTATTGGGCTATTCAGGAATAAATCAGCTTTTTCAAATCTTTTACCGTTTTATTTTTATCCCTCTTAAAGTTTTGAGTTGCAAAATTGTGATTTTTCAGAAAATACATGCGTTGTTATGGTTGCTATGCACTTGGCTTCCAGTGTGCCACTGTAGGTTTCGCAGTCTTCTCTTCATGTCCGAACAACTTCTTGCTACTTGCTCAATTTTCACTCAACTTCCACAAATTATACATCAGAACGTAGGTATTTTTGCTGGCTTTCAGAAAATGTCACTATCATGGTTGTGAGATTTATAGAATTTTGGCAAATCTCCTCAGACCAACACAAACTCTGAAAACTCTCCATAGAAAGTCAATGGAGAGTTTGTTCAAAATCACCGCTTGATTTCTGTAATGAGAGGCATATTCGAATCGTCATATCTCCTTAACGAAGCGACATTAAGACATGAGGCTTGTCCCGGTATATCTTCAGACACTCCTGACGCTCACAATTCAAGAATTTCTTTCTCACCTATTACCGTTCTGAAATGAGTTAGACTTGTTTGAGGGTAGGAAATTCGTCCCTCGCTCAGATTTCTTCAGATTTCAAACTCTGGAAATGAACCACTTTTTTCTCTCGTCATATCTTTTTAATGGATTTCCACAGAGACCTGAAAATTTCCATGATTGTTCACCAAAGCCTGCTGTCTCTTACGGTGAAAGAATGATATCAATACTCCAAATAGATTTAGAGTTAGAAAGCGTTGTTTGAGGGCAAGCCAAGGCAGTTTTCGCTTGCCTCTACTCAGTTATGGTGCATTAGAAGTCAAATATCTTCAATAATTCATATTTTAATGATAAAGTGTCAACACTTTAAGATTCCACCATCTCTTCTGAACAAAACGGTGTAAGAATGACCGTTCTAGCCCCTATGGTTAGGAAATTATGGTCATTTGTTTGAGGGGAGTCGTCATTATGAGAAATAGACTGCAAAAGTCCTGTGTCCTCTGTGCTGCGTGCACCTGTTTTGGCGGGAAAAAGTGCACAGGCTCTCTGATTGGTGGATTCAAATTCAGCAGCTCCCAGGCTGCTTGACTGAGCTAGAAACTTACTTCTCTCTCCCTGTGTGTGTGTGTGTGTGTGTGTGTGTGTGTGTGTGCGGTGTGTGTGTGTGGTGTTGTAACAGAGAGAGAGGGGGAGAGAGAGAGAAAGCCTTTTTATGGGATGATCTCATTGTAAGATTCAAATTCAATATATTTAGACTGGTTGACTGAATTGGATCTTGTGTGTGTGTGTGTGTGTGTGTGTGTGTGTGTGTGTGTGTGTGTGTGTGTGACAGAGAGAGAGAGAAAGAGAGAGAGAGAAAGCGTTTTTATGGGATGATCTCATTGTAAGATTCAAATTCAATATATTTAAACTGGTTGACTGAATTGGATCTTGTGTGTGTGTGTGTGTGTGTGTGTGTGACAGAGAGAGAGAGGAAGAGAAGAGAGGAGAGAGAGAGAGAGAAAGCCTTTTTATGGGATGATCTCATTGTAAGATTCAAATTCAATATATTTAGACTGGTTGACTGAATTGCATCTTGTGTGTGTGTGTGTGTGTGTGTGTGTTGTGTGTGTGTGTGTGACAGAGAGAGAGAGAGAGAGAGAGAAAGCCTTTTTATGGGATGATCTCATTGTAAGATTCAAATTCAATATATTTAGACTGGTTGACTGAATTGGATCTTGTGTTGTGTGTGTGTGTGTGTGGTGTGTGTTGTTGTGTGTGTGTTGACAGAGAGAGGGGGGAGAGAGAGAGAGAGAGAGAG
>NW_020327814.1:0-28355 GCF_001858045.2 Oreochromis niloticus | reverse complement strand
CATGGAGATCTACAGTCAGTTCAGAGCATGTATCGGCCGCAGTTTTTCCTCAGCAGGCTCTACTACTGCTCTCCTGGTTTTGAAACCAAATTTTCGTCCTGGGAAACAAACTGATAATTAAAATTGACAGCAGGGACTGCAGGCTTTACTTCTGTGGCATCGAGAGGAGGCAGCATTCAGTTTGTTGAATCTTTCCACCTTGTCTCAAGTAGTAGCCAAGTTTTTTATTTTTTTTTTTTGCTTTTGCTTAAAACATATGAACATATGATTAACATGATTAGTTAGTTCTCAGGCTTTATGACGTATTTGCAGAAAAGCACATTTTGAGCAGGCTAACATGATTTCTCTTTTCTGTTTTTCATGTTTTAACTTGTTATCTATGACCACATTCTTTATAAAGCGCCTTGAGGCGACTTTTGTTGTGATTTGGCGCTATATAAATAAAATTGAATTGAATTGAATTGAATTTATTTTTTGCATTCACTTTGTTCTCAAGTCTGACCTTCATAGTCATTCGTATTAGTAAGTGTGAGAATGAATGCAAAGGAAATGAGATCATGTTTTTTTCACATTCAAACTTCCCACCATTTTTTTTGACTCAGTCAAACTGTCCTCTCTGAAGTCCAGCGTGGTGGGTTTTAACATGTCCTGAGATACTGTAAAAGAAAACTTTGGCAGTTAGACCTAAAAGTAATAACTCAACTTGTGAGCTTGATACATTTTTCTTTTTTCTTTTATTTTGCACTTACTCTGGGTACAAAAAAGTTATTGCAGCTTCAGATGGATTTCATAAGGCAACGGCTGCACCTATTCTGATTTGCTTGATTTCTTGAGTGAAAGCATCCCTTCTTTGGATAAAAATTATAAAATAAATAAATAATTAACACGAAAAACCAGCAGAGTTTTGTTATAGTGGTTAGCAATAAGATGGTGTATTGATACAGGTAACTAGATGGGTTTTTTGTTGTTGTTGTTTAGAAATAAGAGTTTTCTATCATGGCTGTATGCTACTTATATCTCTGATATATGGAAAGTATGTTTTTCAATGAAAATTTATAGACGGTGGGCGTGTTTCAAGTTGCTGATTTGTAACTATAACATGTTCTCAGTTGATCTTTTACCTCTTTGTTTCCAGATGTCATTGTTCTCCAACGACCCACAGAACGACTGCTATAAGAGTCGCCTCATCATCATCTGTGTCTCAGTGGCTGCCTTTATCATTCTGATAATCAGTGAGTGTGTCACTGTAGATAAATTTAGCACATTTTCTAACTTCAGATCAGAGTATCTAATGTTTGAATAGATGTTTCTGGCAGCACATATTAGAAGTGTTGGTCGAACTTCAGTCCATATTTATTTGAATAATTTTGCACTGTGACCAATCACTCTTACAAGTGAGGAAGCAGCTTTATACTGTCAGCGACTGCACAGAAATCAGTGTATTATAAGCATATGTCTGGATCTGTACATCTGGATAAACAAGATGAAGTGACTCACTGCTCTGTTGGCAGGTTTTGTCGTCATATTGCTGTGCTTGAAGAGGAGCAAATACTACGACCGATGCTTCAGGTCACATCTGTGATGCTACAGAGCTACTGCGGGCTGTGCAGGTAAGCAAAAACTGTGATTGCTAGCAAAACTGATGCTGTGTGTGCTACATAAACCATAACTACTGACAGTACTGGTACTAGGATCACTCTCTATAATGGTTAAAAAATGCTATGACCAACATTAACAGGCAATAAGTTGTAATGACAAAATGGAAATATGCATGTGATGTCTTCTGAAATTAATAGAATCTAAAACAGCTTCGTTCATTTAAGATTCCTGGTCATTTATGTTTGCTGCTTCAGACCATCCAGGTGTGCATTATCACAGTTATACAGTTTTCCCAAGAGAGGACGTCCCAACAAATTCACCCCAGTCCAGCATGCAATAGTATCCTCCTCTGTCACACTGATCTTCTCTGAGAAGATCTTCTTTTACTCTTTTACTCTTTTACTGCTTGGCAGCTCCATATTTAACATCATTTGTCCAAAATATCTACTACCCATCCTCTATGTGCGCCAAACATCTCAGCCTTGTCTCTATAACTTTTGATTTACCCCATTATTAATGTTTTCATGTGCATTTGGATGAGCTGCATCAGGGACAAACATAATCAAAGTAATGCGACATCACAGCCTCTCTAACTTTAGCTCCAAACCACTCAGCCTGAGCCGTCCCTCTGATATACTCATTTCTCAGCCATTATCTCCCAACTGTACATCAGCAGGTCTCACTGTGGTTGGGTTAAAGTCATACAGAAATGGTTACTTCAAAATTATTGCTCCTAAAGTTGGTTCTGTGAGCTATTAAATCATGAATTATTTAGTTTTTCACAGGACTCCTTCCAACTTCCAGTGGGCTCAGCAAACACTTTTCTGGTGGGTTTATGGCCTCAGGAGCTCCTTTCAGGTCTTCCTGAATGAAACATGATGCTCATTTAGGAAGTCATGTTCACATTA
This sequence comes from Oreochromis niloticus, assembly GCF_001858045.2. Lineage (NCBI taxonomy): Eukaryota > Metazoa > Chordata > Actinopteri > Cichliformes > Cichlidae > Oreochromis > Oreochromis niloticus. The sequence continues at coordinate 25,848 of NW_020327814.1, read as the reverse complement.
GTACAGAAAGAATGAAAAGCAGGGCATAATTTAGGGCAGGGCTGGTGCCTTACTCAATTGTGAGGTATGGTTTCTTAAGGAACACCAGTGTTTTGGCACGAAAAACATGATGATCAAGTCAAATGAATGAGATGAACCAGTGTCAAAAAATTATCTTCAAAACCAAAGTGAAGCAGCAAAAACATCATTTTTCCTAATAAAGACTTGAGTCTGACTCTAAAAAAGACAGTTGCCCACAGACCTGCGTGTTAAAATGCTGAAAAACAGTTTTGATCTCTATATCTATTTTACTCCTTCAGAGTTGCTGCTAACGCTGCAAAGACGATCACTGTAACTATTAAAAGTACTCTAATAGTACTATTTGTACTACCCTGTACTGATTACTCATTTTCTGTTTCAGGGTAGGTGACCCTCTTCCAGCAAGACATCACGGGGTTTGATTCATTCATTTCATTTGTAGTGTGTAGTATCAGTACACAATATATTTCATGATTTGTTGTAACAGTATTAAAAAGTAATTTGTCTGCTTCCACTTTGTTTCACTGTGTAATAAAAATTACATTTATTACAATGTAACATTTGTTCTTTATTTTAATTCATATTCATATTTCTATTTCTAATCTATTTCTTAACCGTGGGAACATTTAAGAAGATCAGAAGACACCGTACAATTTAAACTGAGCCTTTTGTGTCATGTAGCAGCCAACTGTTACTTTAAACATGTCATTGTCATCTCTGGTACAATGATTTTGCTGTTAAAGTTGCTATTGTTCTCATTACTAGCATCACTACTGCAGCATTGTCATTAATCATTGAGCTGCAGAAACAGTTGAATATCTCTAATACTAAACCAAGCTACTGAGTTTAAGCAAGGCCGTCAAAGTAATTCTACTTCCTGAGCGCTTGCTCATTTTGTGGTTTTTAAAAAAGTCTGATGTCATATCAAGTGACCATCTGAAAAAGGAAGTGTAGAGCACTTCCCTCTTAGAATCACATCAGAGCTGAGCTGCTTTCAGACGACTCCGTCTTGTTGTGGATGCTGAAGCTGATCATGGTTCTCCTGTGGATGATCCTGTTGGTGGTTCTGCTCTGTGCAGAGGCCGAGAAGGTGACCGAGGTCAGAGGAGAGCTGGGGACCAATGTCACTCTAACCTGCTCCAATCAGACATCAGACCCACACTGGTACATGGAGATCCACAGTCAGTTCAGAGCATGTATCGGCCGCAGTTTTTCTTCAGCAGTCTCTACCTACTGCTCTCCTGGTTTTGAATCCAAATTTTCAATCCTGAGAAACAAAATTGTGATTAAAAACTTCACAGCAGAGGACTGCAGGCTTTACTTCTGTGGCATCAAGAGAGATGGCAGCATTCATTTTGTGGAGACTTTCCACTTTTTGTTAGGTAAGTACCCAAGTTTCAATTTACTTTATTGCTGTAAAACAAATGATTAGTTGGTGTTCAGGTCGCATGATGTATTTGTAGAAATGCACATTCTGAACTGTCTAACAGGAGTTTTTTACTGTTTCAACATGTTTAGGAAAGTTGTGAGCACATCCTTGCAGTAATGTGGGATGTATGTGAATATTTGTTCTTAACCTCTAACAATACCATTGGGCTGTGGTGACAGTCTTTTAAGCCCATGTGCATGTGAGCATGGATAGACTCGTGGTATATGGCAATAAACACACATGTAAAATGGAAAATATGGCAAATGTATTTGTTAACAATAAAATAAAATTGAGGGGCAAAAAGAGTTTTGTCTTCATAATCATTACAGCAGTTATGCAACAGGGAAAAAACTGTGATAATACTCAATAAGTAAAGCATTGTTTTATAATTATGGTGGTGATGAGGCTGAACAAACAGACATGTTTCCACAAACAGACCACTTTTTATAAATCATCTCAATCTGGGTCAACGAATGTAGAAATCGTCTCTAATCTACTGACTTGTGCTTTACTGATCACTTTGAGGTCACCGTTGCATCTAGCTGGAGGTGAGGGTTTCAATAGTATTGTAGCAAGAGCTGTAGTCATATGGTTCCTGATTCAGAATAATTTGACTTTAAAAAAGCACCAGAAGAGCTATTCTGCTGAATACTGCTGTCGTCACAGATCTGCACGCAAAGTGTGCTTGACCATTGGTGTCTTGGCTCCATGGTAATACTAAACACAGATAAAAACCAGTCCTCTTTAGTCACATTAGGATGAGTGGCGAGGAACTCGCGTCCCATTTGCTTTGTGTTTGTACTTCATGTGTGAACATTAGATCAGGGCACCAACACCAGAAGACATCTTGTGCATATCTAAATAAGAACGAGTTGTATACTTACAGTTGGTAGGCAGCTGACGTTCTTGTTCGTGTGTTAATTAAATATTTTCCTTTTCTCTACATTTAAGTTGCCTCAGCAATCAGAGTTAATTTAACTTGTTAGTACCTTAGTTTAGATCACTGGTTGTGTTTGGAGATGTGAATCTTCTGCACTGTTTTCAGAATAATTTGTCAACAAAATGCCCCGATTGGAAACTTTAATTATCATAACTGTAACTGTTCTAAAGAGATAAAACAGAATACTTTTTTTATTTTCCTTGTTTTCCATTAAATCTCTCCTTTGTTCCTCTTTCATCTTTCTCCAGATGCGTCTACCAGCAACCCACTGAAGGACTGCATCATGACTCAGTTCATCCTCACGATATCCGTCTCAGTTGCCGCTGTCATCATTCTGATAATGGGTGAGTGTGACTGGAGATAAGTTTAGGAGATTTTAGTCTGAACTGTAAATACCGACATCCACTACTAGACAAGCCACACTATTCACCGATGAACACGACCCAAATTTATCTATCACAGCATTCACTGGAGCTTTAAAAGCTGGTATTTAAAAAAAATAAATAAATAATAAAATGAAAAATAACTCACTGACATCTGTACTAAAGGAACAGTTAGGACACGAATACTTGAGCTCAGCTACGCTCTGTCCTCATATCGTGACCTCTGGTTTGGTAATATTTGCACAGACTTTTTGAGAAGAGCATAACAGTGTTAGTCACATTTAACCTGAGGCTTGTCGCCCATGATTAATTCATTTCAGTGCTCTAATGTGTTTTATGTATTTTTAAACATGATTCTATCTTTTCAAACACACTAAAGTTTGATATTTTAAGTATTTTATGATTAACTTTGATCAAAAGTTCTTTAATATCAGGAAAAAGAGCCTCTACAAGACCACCCACATCCTTCATTGACTGAATCACAATCATAACACAATTTTTGATCTTTCATTAATGTCTGTTGTTAATCGACTGATCTGTTGACCAGCAACCACTAGTAAATAGTAGAAATAACTACTAGATAGTTTTTGTACACTATTTTTCTTATTTATTTCTTTAATATTATTATTTTTTTTATTTTCTAATATATCTCTAATTCAGGTTTTCTTGCTCAACCCTGATTGTCTGTGAATTTCCCCAGTGTGGGATTAGTAAGTTTATGTCTAACTTCTTGGCAAAGAGGAACATAGGAAAATGATGATGAGTCCATCATTTATAATTTGTGCTAATCCAAATCACTTAAAAAAGCTTGTCAAGAACATTCACCTTAGTCAACAATGCCGATCTAATGGAGTTCTTGTAGTTTGTATTTTTGACATGGGTTTTATTTTTATTTTGAGTTTTTGATTTCAAGTCAGTAAAGCTTCAGTTTGTTTGTTTTCTCTTATTTCAGTTTAGCTTTTCTTAGTTTCAGTTTTACTTTTAGTTCACTTAAGTATTGTGATATAGCAGACATTTATCATGGGGATTTTCAGAACTCAGAATAAACATTACAACCCAGCCACTCTCTGAAAAGCCAGTTAGTCATGTAGACCCTGAGTCTCAGTGAAAAGATGACACAAACCTCTTCAGAGAGGAAGTGGACAGAGATGTTCAAATTGACAAATAACCTGTATATTTTTATTTTATTTTAGTGTTTCAGGTATTTTCTTTTTCTTGCATGTCTTATTTGATTTATTTTGGGTTGTTTGTATTTTACTTGACTAAATCATTTTGGGAATGGCAGCAGTATTCAGACCAGAACACATTCTTACATTCATTATGAGACATCCTGTCCTGACTGAGTTTGAAGGTGGAGTGATTCGGTGATCTGTTGGCAGGTGGGGTTTTGATACTGCTGTGTTCGAGGAAGAACAAAAGTAGCAAACAGGTGGAAGAGCCTTCAGCTCACATCTACGAGAACGCAGAAACACTGTGGGCTATTCAGGTAAACAAACCTTCCACTGTTACTGACAGAACTGATACTGTGAGTTTTAATTTTCATTGCAAATATTTTTCTAGAAACTCCACAATCCTATATATCTGTATATTTGGTAGTTCAGTTGAGTAACGAATGGAGCGCTTTAGTATAGCATGTAATGTCGTAACACAGAAGAGGATATCACTTTACAATGCTGTGTCACAATATAAAATAGCATCATACTATAACAATCATAGTGTATGTGAATAGGTTTGTACGTTGTCTGCTTCCCATGGACAGTGTGGGGGTTTGCTACTGTAGTCAATTTAAACTGTATGAAGTCTTCATGGCTTTGAGTTTGCTCCATGTCCACACAGTTAGATGTAGCTGGCACCATTCAACCACACTTCATACTATTGTCCGACTTAACACAGATAATAGTGCTGAAAATGTTAATTTTAAGCCTTCAACAAGGAACTTAACTAACCAACTGTAGAGATCACCGCATTATCTTTATGAACTACACTGTGTAGCACTTTTCTACTCTGAGCACCCACAATGCATTGAATCTGCTGAGCCACAGTCACCCTAACATCTCTAAAAACTGTTTTATGTTTGCATCTGGTGATGACATTGCTATTGGTACCTATGATATCAATACCACTGCTTAAAGTGGTAACACAATACTGCTTCTTCCCTATACTTATGTTGTGTTTCAGGGCAAGGTGATCCACCCCTACCGAGCAAGACATCACTGAACGAGTTCTTTCAGACGCTACAAGACTTCATTTGTTGTATTTCACTGAAAAACATACAAACATTTGTGCACATTTCTTCTCTGCAGCAAATACATTAATTTTTTGCTAGTGCTGTAGAGCGTTAATCTCGTTAAAATGATGTTAACGCCATAACCGCGTTAACGCGACAAATCTGCATTAGCGAGTCAATGTGGATCGCCCCGTGCGTGGGGCTGCACAGCGTCAACGCATAGATTTGCCACGTCACTGCGGTTATGGCGTTAACGTCATTTTAACGAGATTAAGGCTGACAGCACTACATTTTGTATATTATCAGGTTTGTTGGAAGACATCTGTCCACTTGAGATGTAAAACTTTCCAATCATATGGAAAGGTGTGCGTTTTAAAAGATAAACTATAAGCTGCTGTCAAACCCTGTCAAGATGGAATCTGAAGGCAGACAATGATTCAAACTTGTGGGTTCATTTTGCAGTATTAGTACTAGGTGGAGGCAATAACAGTATTTATGATACTAACAGAAATTTTATAAAATACACTGAGTAACAGTAGTAAAAGAAGTACAAACATAGTTAATGTCAACATCATAGGTAGTAGTTTTCGTTAAAGTTCTTGAAAATGGAGCAGTAACCTATTAATAGATGTAGTAAAGTCTACGTTTGTGGTAGAACTGATGCAGTAGTAATAACAGCAAGGATTATGGGTAGTTTTTGCAGGAATTTTATAGCGTTACTGTCAGACAGGATGGGGTTGGTGGGTAAAACGTTTCCTGACTTCTTCTTTTCTGCAAAGATTCTGGCAACGCCTGAAGAAAAAGTAGAAAAGAGGAAATAATTTGAAGTGCTAATTTTACAAACGTTTCCAGGGAAATATGGCTACTCTGCATGACTTCACCATTAAAATCCTACTGTCATCACTTCTTCTGCACACAACGATGTGGCTGAATTTAACTTTAAAGTCTTCACTCTCAGAAACAGCCAAATGTATTAGATGTGCTGAGTGTGTTGGGAGGTTCTTCAGAACCACTGAGGTATCTGACGTACCACATCTTTTGGTGTGCAGCTGATCACTTATGTAACAGATGGTCCCTACAGTCATGTGTAAAAACTAGATTTTTGCCTTGAATAAGAGTTTATAACTCTGTCAGGCTGGAGATGGAGGGCAGACCTTTCTTCTTATTTGACTGTTTCAGTATTGGCTTTTGTACCAGACGTTTTACAGTCATAGCAGTAACAGTAACTACTGTACTGTTTGTACTTCTGCTTTTGGTTTTCTCTTATTGTTAGCAATATAGATGGTAGCAGGATTTGTAATGATTATAGTAAATGTTGCAGTAACTTACTAATAGATGTAGAAAAGGCTGCCCTAGAAGTAGTAATACCCTTGGTTAAGGGTAGTTGTAGCACAGGACCTGTAAAACCATGCAAATAGTATAAAATGGAGTTTGTCTTTGACTCATTTGTCTGTTTCCACTTGTTTGTTTCACTGTGCAATTTAAAAAATGTAAATGGAGTCAAATGTTTTATACTTTTTACTTAATTTAATTTATATTTAACTATCTTTTTTTTATTTTCAAGTCACTTTCTTTTCAGTATCAGCTATGAGCTGTTGTTAAGGGAAGATTTACGATGTTCAGAAAATACATTATGATCCGAGCAGAATTTCATTTTTTTTTCCATTTTCATTTTCTTTCAATTTGTATTTTAAGTTCAGTTTAATGTCATTTCTCTGTGATTTACCATCTCAACACTTACATTTCCTCTTACTAATAACATCTCTGATACATACATATGATGCAGAGTAGTTTGCAAAGAAATCCTTAATAACGGAGAGCTCCTGTAATGCCTGATTTATTAAAACAAGTTAAACAGGTTCAGACTGCACCAGCGTCTCTGAGAAATTAACTGGCAGAATGAATGCACAAAGTTTAACCATTTTTCTGTAAATGTTACCAGTTAGTCATGCAACCCTTTTAATTACATTTTTTAAATTGTATATATCAAGATTTATGCTTGAACTGCTGAGTTGTTGGTTTTTTTTTTTAGATAAATGATGACAGGAAATCCAAATTACAAGCACCTGATTTCACAGAACGTGACGCATTGCCTGAAATTAAACAGCATAGAAAATGTTTAAAGTGAGCTCAGGCTTACACATCTGCAGCAGTAATATTAATCATATTAATATATTAATAATCCATGAAATCCATTTCATAATAATTCACAATATACAGCTACAGTTACATGTGTAGTGGGTTTTTCATAGTGTTTTTTTGTTATTTTTATTTAAAATAATCCTCTACCTTTTGACTGTCATGGATTTGCGGTGTAGCAGGCAGGATGTAGGACTCATAAATAAAGAGTGAACTAAAAGAGGCAGCTTTATATTGGCTGTAAATGACTCTTCACACATACAGGAAACAAAACCAAAAGCAAGGAACTAGAAATATGAACTTGAATCAAAACACTATTAAACTTGGACACTAAGGAACTAAACTGGGAAACAGAGAGCTAGAAAACTACGAAGAGCACGGAGGAAAAAACACACAGCAAAGAGGATGTCCACGAGGGTTACAGACGTGACAACAAGCAGCGGAAGACTGAGGACTAAAATACACAGGCAGGCTAACGAGAGGATGGGGAACAGGAAGAACACATCGGGGACTAATCTGACGTGATGAGACAGGGGAAAAGCAAAACTCCAAAACACTGAACAAGCAAAGTAACACAGGAAGCATGACACATAGACGTGGACTTGACACTGAGACACAGAAACATGACAGACTCGGGAACAGCGGGAACATGAAGCACAGAGACAAGACCTGGGACACAGGAAAGACATGAAGACAAAACTAAGACTGGGCATATAACACAAAACTATAATACAAAACTCAAAGAGTATAACTAAACCCAAAAAACACAAACACTGGGCAGCCAGACCCAGTGCCCTGTCATTGACATTGTCTGCTAGTGGCAAATTTTAGGCTGATCACTGTAGAAGTGACAGATTTTACAGTTTGTCAGCCAAGGAAGGAGTGCAGCAAGCTTTCATGTTTCTCTTGCTTTCTTTCATGTAAAAGTTTGTTCCTCATTTCTTCTTTTACTTCCTATAAAGGTTATTGCATGCCACTGGTAGTACCAGAGGGTGCATGCTTGTGTTTCATGTTGTAGCAGTATTATGGTACTCTTTACATTACTTGAAGTGTCGGATCACATAACAATTGGACTTAATGTTACATTTTGAAATAAATACTATAGTTAAATGTATAGAAATGTGAGTTTTTCTCAGGACTGGATTGGGACAAAAAAATCGGACCACACATTTTGGTCTAGATTCCCCCCCAAAAGAGAGATATTTATTAAAACTCAGGCGGTGTGATTTTTTTTTTTTTTTTACAACTTCCTCCATCTCTTCCCCCTGAACTTCTCCAAAGCAACGAGGGACAGCGATGGCTTGTTACTAGTTGTTAACCTTCACTGTGATGAGCTCTGAAACCTGAATAAAACTCAGTAAGCAGTTTTAGAACTACTCTGTCACGAAATTTTGAGATGAAAGTGATGTTAAAGATTGGCCTGTAATTAGCTAAGATGGCTGTTTCAAAGTGATGGCTTTTTAAGAAATTATTTAATTATTGCCAGCTTTAACTCCTGTGGCACATAGCCCATTAATACATATAATATTTAAGATTGAAGCATTAATTAATGGTGGAACTTCTTTGAGCAGTCTTGTACTAAGCGGAGTTCCCCCGCTTAGTACATCTGTACTGGATAGTGATGCACCGTAGCTCCTTTCCAAAATTCTCTCCATTCATCCTTTATATCAGCTAAACCAAGTAAAAAAAATGCACATGCCAAATTTATTTACAGAGCAAATTCCATTACATGTAAACTCAATGTGTGCACCAAGAGATAAAAACATAAACTATATAGGTCTACAGTGTCTCAGTGTAAATAAAAAACAAAGAAACAAATGATAACTAAAGGGTTTTGAGTCTGTTTTAAGTGTATGAGTAGATGTGTGGACCCAGGTCAACAGACAGCTGGAGTAATATGGTCAGATTTCCAGTTTGTGGAAGCTCTTTCTTAGTGCTTACACATACTGCTGCTGCTGCTGAATCCTGAAAATAGAGCATCACAGTTTTCCCAGTTTCTCAGAGCCCTTTTGAGATCAGACTTTTATGTTATAGAACAGTAACAGTTCTGGTAACTCTGTTGATGTTTCTTGTAAAAATCCAGATCATTGTCCAAAATAAGGCCAAGATTCCTGACTTGCTCACTGTGCTTCAGAGACAGGGATGATTAATATGAATGTCTCTGACTGTTTGGATCAGCAACAAATATTTCTGTCTTATCGCTGTTCAAATCTTAAAAGTTTTTCAGAAATCCAGTAGTTCATGTCATCAGTGCTGCTCAATTATTTGTGAACAGGATTTTGGTAATAAGAGGAAAACGATGAATACAACTGTGTATCTTCTGCATTAGAATGGCAGGCTTTATTTTGATTCTTTTTGACAGTATCAATTTAGAGCAATGAAAAAATTGACGAGCAGTTGGCCAAGAATTGACCCCCAGTGAACTTCTGATTAAATGTTTATTCAAACCAGTATCAGGGCAAGAGGTGAACCAGACATGCCAATCTACCATGTGCATTTCAAGGTTAGCCTCCACAAAACATCAAATACACACACATGCTGAAGTTGCAGTAATCTGCAGTACCTCTGCTGGTACTGGTACCAGCAGTACCAGCAGAGGGAGATATTGGATTTCAAGCAGGAAAATAGTGACAGGAAAGTGTTAATGGTTTCTGGTGATTTAGGACCCTTCAGTGTACTTCACACTTTCCTTTCTCACGAGCAGTTTTCAGTTTGGATAGAGGAGACAAACATCTCTATTTAAAGATAGGCTTAAAACGTTCCTTTTTATAGAGACCTGTAGCATGGAAGGCTGGATCAGGTGACCCTGAACCCTCCCCTACTCTGCAATAGGCCCAGGCTGCTGTGGGATTTCCATCATGCACTGAGCGTTTCTCCTTCACAGCAGTAATAAACAGCTGGAACCTATTAGGATGGTTTTATGATTTGTTTGGGACTGTTGGTTCATTTCTTGCACAGCTATATTGAAAATAAAATATTCTCACTCTTGTTATTAAAACAGAACAGCAGAAGGAAGCAGCATGAAGCTGTTACCACCTGTTTAAATTTAAAGTCTCTTTTAACCCAAAGAGCAAAGTGCTAGCTAGAGGCGATAAAGTTTTACATCCTGTGACAGATGTAAGGTGTTTGCGGGTTTTCTTTATCAGACATGCCACTGCCCAAAGTCACCATGTAAAGTAGGAAGTGTAGAGCACTTCTGTGTCAGAGTCCATCAGAGCTGAGCTGCTTTCAGACGACTCCGTCTTATTGTGGATGCTGAAGCTGATCATGGTTCTCCTGTTGATGATCCTGTTGGTGGTTCTGCTCTGTGCAGAGGCCGAGAAGGTGACCGAGGTCAGAGGAGAGCTGGGGACCAATGTCACTCTAACCTGCTCCAATCAGACAGCAGAGATCCACTGGTACATGGAGATCCACAGTCAGTTCAGAGCAGGTATCGGCTGCAGTTTTTCCACAGCAGGCTCTACCTACTGCTCTCCTGGTTTTAAATCCAAATTTTCAATCCTGGGAAACAAACTTGTGATTAAAAACCTCAGAGCAGAGGACTGCAGGCTTTACTTCTGTGGCATCAAGAGAGGAGACAGCGTTCATTTTGTGGAGACTTTCCACCTTTTCTCAGGTAAGTACAAGAATTTATTTTTGATTATTGCTGTAGGATTAGTGAGTGTTTAGGCCTCAATACACATTTTCAACTGGCTGACAGCATCTTAAATACACGAGTAAGTAGTTTTTGTTACTGTCGGAAACCATCTACTTTTTTATTATAACTTGAGAGTTGAGGAAATTTGGGACGACTCCTTATACTGTCTTGTGATAGTACAAGATTATTACATGCAAACGTTTGTTTTTGAGTCTGACCTTTATAGGCACTACTAAGTGCTATAATGAACACAAAGGAAATGAGTTCATGTGATACGTTTTCAAATTCGTGACCACCCACACAAACTGGTACACACACACACACACACACACACACACACACACACTATAAACATTTAGCCACCAAAAACTACTTGTTTTGGTTTAGGAAAACTGGTGCGTTGTTAAGACTTGCTCCGGTGTACCAAGGAGCTTGGAAAGAAAAGCGACTGGACTTCTTTGAGTTTCTTAAAGACGTTTCATGTCTCATCTGAGAAGTTTAATCAGTTCTAAGACTAATTGGGGAAGAGTCCCAGATTTCTGAGACCACTGCGAGTTGTCCCTTATGAGGGTCACAGACCCAATATTGATCATCTGCCTAATCACATGAGCCATACTCCTGTGTTTTTATATGAGTATATGAGTTTCCTGTTTAGTGTTTCTCAATTCCTGTTTCGGTTTGGTAGCGATTTAGACCTTGCTTTGTTTCACCTCCTTCGCTGCCTGTGACCCATTACCCCCCCGATCCGACTACACTGTTTATCTTCATGTGTTTAGATACTTGTAATCTTGACTTTGCCTTTAGTCTGTTGTAGCACTTCTTTCTCCTCCCTGTGTGTTTCGTTACCGATTTTCAATTTGCCTTCTCCCAGTTTGCTTTCTTTCTTTTATAAGATTTTGTTAGGAATGACTGAAAGATTCATTGGGCTGGGAAAAAATATATATCACATATGCAGGACACCTTAAACTAGTTTTTTAATTAAGCAGCAAGGCAGAACAAACTCGGGGCTGTATCAAGACACGAGGACTAAACCCCAATTCAACCAGACCCAGAACTGATCCAGAATTAAAACAGGACTACAACAGTTCAAAATCAAAACTACATGATGGTAGCACTAAAAATCATCATAGACCTGCACTACACTTATTTTTAACTCTACCAAAGTACACTATTTAGATTTAGAAAAGTTTATATAATTATTTAGCCTTGTTGTGCAAACAAGCCTGCATAACTTAATAAATATAGAATTTGAAAAGTAACAAATGGGATCTAAAAAGATACACTAGGTACTAGATACATGTTGTATTGAGTTTTGGCAAACAACCATTTGACTAACATGTGTGTCTCACCTGCTCTTGTTCCATCTCTGTTCTGTCCTCATTCTCTCTCTCCCTCTCTGTTCCTCTCTCTCCCTCTTTGTGCTAACAATCACGCAAAACACCAACATCATCAAATACACAGTTGAAACCAGATATTTACATACTGTGGCGAGCTCAGACAAGGAGGAGACAGAGGTGTTGTTTGGTTTTGCTTCCCGTGAGTTAGCCAGGGAGCACAGCCGTTTATTAGCATTCAACCGAAAACACAACAACAACAAAAAGGCGCTCTCTCCACCCAGAAACACACAGTTGCAGAGAGAGAGCATCACCTGTAACCATGGCAACATAACACTGCCGCCTGGAACAACAGAACATAGCTGTCAAACCCCAAACAGCCCTGACCCGCTACAATTCTCTTCAGATAAAAACACAAACACTTTTTTAATTGTAACATCAAATCAGACTAAATGTTTATTTTTTTAGCTTGATAAATATAAAAAACATATTTGTTAAATTTAAGAGTAAAGAGAGAAATTGTCTGTATTTCTTAATTGCAAATGGCACCAAATTGTATTTAAAATTGAGCCACACTTATGGAGCTCCACAATTCTTTTCCTGGTGTTTTGGTTGATATCTCTTGATTTTCCCATGACAAAGAAACAGTAGTGATGTGCGGATCGATACTGAAATATCGATTCCTCCGATACCAGTCATTTATGTTCTAGAATAGATTCTTATATTAAAATGTCGATATTTTAGTAATTTAGGGTAAATTTGAAGTTTATCATTAACAGGAACACAGTGGAAAGAAACTATATCATTCGGATTGAACTGTTGTAGTACTGTTATCTACATTGGAGGGAACTACTTCCTCTTCCGCCTTTCATAGTCATATGCGAAATATGGCTGTATAAATGTGTCTCAGGCCCTTGGCGTGCGCACTCACAACAATGCCTGAGCGTAAATGGAGGCATGTGCGGACGTATTTTACCTCCACAAACAGCCGAGACGTGGTTTGCGATACATGTGGCAAGAAAGTGAGGTGTTGTGGCAACACCACTAACCTTGTCAAACACCTCAGAGTAAATCATATCACAGAATATGACAAGCGTATGTTGAGGCAAACTGAAGAGGAGGAGTGGACAGGGACAGGTGCTGCTAGGGCGAGACGGAGTCCTTTAGTGTTGCAGGCAGGCAACGTGTTCAAATAGCCCACAACTTCAGTTTTTTTATTTCTATATGATGAATTCTGCATTATTAAGTGATAAGAACAAGTAGTCTGATATCCTGCAATCATGATGACGCTATAATTTCAGATACAATAAAAGATACAATAAATAAAATAAGTTTTTGTACAAAGTATCGGTATTGGATCAGTATCGTCGATACCACACTAAATTTTACTTGGTATCGGATCGGAAAGGAAATAGGTATCGCACATCACTAAGAAACAGGCTCTGTGTTTTGGGGGTGCCTTATATACATCCACAGGTGTGCCACCAATTTACTCACATGGACTCTACTAACCTATTAGAAGCTTCTTAAGCTCAGAATGGAATCGTCTGGAGTTTTCTTATTAAGAGCCTCCTCGCTCTCCTCCGACCATCTCTGCACTGTGCATGTGGCTGCTGGCTACCTGCACAGTTTAATGTTGCATTGACGTTCACATTTCTAGACACATATATTCACTTTGTTTGTGTTAAATTTAACACATTGTTCTGTATTAATTAAAAATTAAAATTCATCAGAAAGCAGCAGAAAGTCTCTCACATTAACCCATCCAGCAGCGTTCAGAGTGAAGGTGCACAAGTTGGACTTCCTGTGAGGTACTTGGTGCTTGTGGGATTTTATCAGTCTGTCACATCGGCTGAAGTCAGCATTTGAGACAGGAAGTGTAGAGGACGTCAGAGTCCATCAGAGCTGATCTGCTTTCAGACGACTCCGTCTGTTGTGTGCTGAAGCTGATCATGGTCCTCCTGTGGATGATCCTGTTGGTGGTTCTGCTCTGTGCAGAGGCCGAGAATGTGACCGAGGTCAGAGGGAGAGCTGGGGACCAATGTCACTCTAACCTGCTCCAATCAGTCCCCAGACATATACTGGTACATGGAGATCTACACCCAATTCAAAGGATATATCGGACACAGTCATTCTTCAACTTCTCCTTTTTGCTCTCCTGGTTTTGAAACCAAATTTTCAATCCTTGGAAACAAAGTTGTGATTAAAAACTTGACAGCAGAGGACTGCAGGCTTTACTTCTGTGGCATCAACAAAAAAAAGAACATTCATTTTATCGGCACGTTCCATGTTGTGTCATGTAAGCAGAAGTTTTTTCTTATTAAAAAAACTGTAAAGTTTGCTTTTCTAAGAAAGACTTGCAAAAATAATTTGATGAAATTCCGAAGTGATTCATGTTGGATATTCACATAATTATTTAAGAAAGTGACTGGAACAGCCTGCTACTATCATCTCTTCCTGACTTCATCAAAGTTTCTGAATTTAACTTCTCTGTGTGTTTTTTGTATGTTTTAGATTCTCAGTTCATCTTCATCTTTTGTCCCACTCTTTCTTTTCCAGATTTCCCTCCATCCTCTGTTTCAGGTCATCAGCAACAGAACAGCTCCATATCAGAGTATCAGCTGATCATCATTTACCACTCAGCCTTCATCCTTACCGCCCTCATCCTTCTCATACTGGGTGAGGCTTTTATTTAACAGCTGCTACTTTAGCACTGATCAATATTTGTGTCACCAATGTAGACGAGCTAAATTTAATCAAACATATTGCAGGAAAAACAACAACCAAAAAAACCCTCTAAGTACGGTGAGCCTGAGAGGTCGAAAGGACTAGAAAACAGATAGAAAAACAGTGCAAAAGCACCCCAAACCCAATTAAAGTAAATGCTGGTTATCAAACTCTTTTGCTGCTAAAGTATTTTAACCTATATTTATACCCACATTCTATATCCATACTCCATACTGGTACTCAGGTTGTTGCACTCTATTTATCGTATTATTTTATTACTTGTTATTCTGTTTTGTTTTGCTGTTTTTTTAAACTATTTATTTATTACTTTAAAAAAAAAAATCTGTTTCTTCGTTATTCTGTTTCTTTTCCTTACGGGACCGTATGTACATAATTTCGTTCCACCTCATGTAAACATGTGATGTGAATGACAATAAAGCTCCTTGAATCCTTGAATCCTAAAAAACTCAGCAAAAATACCCCCAAAAAGGCTCAAGCGAAACAAAAAAAACCAAAAAAAAACCAAACGAAAGAAATAAATCACGAAAGAAAACTGAAGCGTTTCTGGGGGAAAAAAAATGGAACAGCAGGAGCAGAGGCAAGCTAACTGTAATCAGCTAATAGCAAACGTGTGTGTACAGTATTATATTAATCATGTGATTCAAACACACACTGCCTTGCATCTTTTCTCACTCACAACACTGATGAACCCTCGGCTTCTTTTGAACGTGTCCCAGGCTACGTCCACACTGGCCCAGATACAGTAGATTTGAAAACGGCGTTTTCGTCTGAAAACACTCTGCGTCCACACTAGCGTTTTCAGTCGTTTTCACAGAGTTGTGCGTCCACATTGAAACGGCCGAAAACACTTACGTTCCAGTACTGCGCATGCGTGAAGCGCAAGAAGAGTCTACTTGCCTCATTTCTGACTTTCGGGCTCTTTGAAACGTTGCGGCAAAATGTTGAGGAAAAGCACTGAGTGTTTTTAAATGGACTAACAATGAGGTGGAGTTGTTGCTGCGAGTAACACAAAAAGTACAAGGTTGCAAAAGCGAGTGAGAGTTAAAGAATTTGAAGAAAAACTATCAGGAGCATGTACAAACTGATATAAATTTTTAATAGGGCTGTCAAAATTGAGAGCAAACAAAACAACTGCTGTATAATGCACTCCGCTATCTTAGTTTAATTGGTCACATGACTGCATCATATGACTAACATGCGTCATCGTTTTAGAAAGTCTCAGTTTTCGCTGTTCACACTGTGACGTGAAAGCACCGTTTTCAAATGTATGCGTTTTTGAGAGCGTTTTCAAAACACTGCGTTTTCCATGAGTGAAAACGCCGTCTCAGTGTGGACGGGAGGCCAAAACGCAGAGAAAACGATGTTTTTTCAAACGAAAACGCATCAGTGTGGACGTAGCCTCAGTGAAGTTGTTTGCATGTTTTGATTTCTGTCAGTTCTGCAGCTTGTCAGTCAAGTTTGTGTCCCGAGAAACATGTTTATTGTCTTTCCTGATTTCCTATGTTTTATTCAACTTTTGTTGTCTTTTTTTGTTTCCATTTTGTTTCGTATGCTTTTGCAGTGTTTTTCTTTGCTGGTGTTATCTTAAACTGAATCTCGTTTGACCTCTCAGGGCCACTATAACGAACTCTGGTGTTTATCAGGATTACGTTCTACTTCAAATTGAAAAATAAAGCACTAAACCTATTTTTTAATATAACTTATTAATATTCATATTCATGTCATTATTACTATTATTTACTTTTAACAAAAAGTGATGTTCACATGTTTATGAGTCTCTCTGCAGCTTTAATATTAACTCTCTCTGGTTATTGCTCTGCTGGCAGTTGTGCTTTTTACGTCTCTGTGGGTGAAGACAAAATCTCTCCAGGTGCGCAGCCCTCGACCTGTGACCAGCTTGAATACAGAGACTCTACAGAGCGCCCAGGTAAACAAACCACTGCTGGAGCTGCTAACACTGACATTAGTGTGAGTGCTGATCTGATCCAACCAGAACTACTGTTATACAGTACACATGTACATATATACATGTGAGCTGTATTTTTTTAAAATGATATTAATGCTAATATCAGTTGTAATTATTACTACTTTTCATTTGATTTCATTTGCAGAGCGCCAAATCACCACAACATTCACCTCAAGGCGCTACTTCTGCTACTAGTTTTAACTACTGCTGCTAATGTTACTAAAATGCTAAAGCTAAGATGGATGCAGCCACTTTGAAGTCAGCTACTAGTCTTAAACCATGACTCACCACTGCTTTAACCCACTCTGTGTGTGGATTTAGTGTTGCTAATGCCATTTTTCTGCTGCTGCTAACCTTACTACCAATATCAATGGAACAACCACAGAGTACTGAGTCTTTGTGTTCTCTGTTTCAGGATGAGACCCACTCCAACCCTCCATATCACTGAAGTGATGTTGAAGAAGCATTTTTCTCATCATTTATGATGAATGTTATTTCATAATGTATTAAAAATGTTATAGTATGAGAAAATGAAGATGAAGACACCTGATCTGCTCACACGTTAAACTCATGATGATCTTTGACTCTGTATATTAACCTTTTAAAACCGGTCGGAGCGGGCACGCTCCGTTTTGCGTAACTATTTTTAAATACAGGTGGTGTTCTGGGAAGAACAGGTGTTCTGGGAATCCATCCTACCTGACAAACCATCCTACCCGTTGTTTCTGCGCATGCGCACAACACGAAATTAAGTGGCGAACCGTCCTACCTTTGTGAATATTAGCTAGAAAAATACTCTGACGGGTGAAATTAAGTGCCAAACCATCCTACCTTTGTGAATGTGACCTACAAGCATACTTTAACAGCTACAATTCAGTGGCAAATCATCCTACCTTTGTTAATAAGAGCTAGAAAAATACTCTGACGGGTGACATTAAGTGCCAAACCATGCTACCTTTGTGAATGTTACCTATATCATACCTACCTACTTTAATTTGTGCTGGAATTACTCTGTGACAGCAGAAATGTGCAGAAACTACCTAAGGTAGGACGTTTTGCCAAAGTAGGATGGTTTGTCAGAACAGGTGTTACTTACATCTTATGCCATCAGCTTGTCCTAGGTGACGGTTTCCTTCCACATATAGCTTTGCAAAAATTGCATAAAAACCACTCGCAGCAACAAAAACATAATATTCCAGAAACACGCTTTGCCGATCTGATCAGCTGTTCATAACACTTCCTATGTTGGAACAGATCATCAGCGCAAACTATGAGAAGGGTCTGGCTGCAGCCACTGGGGACCGCCATATTGGAACCTCCACACTAACCGGAAACACGTGACCTCCACAGTAGCCGGAAACACATGACCTCCACAGTAGGAAGAAATACGTTCCTGCGTGCATCATCGACTGTGGAAACCTTGCAAGTGGATCGTAAAGGTTGGGACAGCGTCATTCATGTATAAATTTGCCGTTAATAATTATATAATTCTAGGAATCATCTAGTTTGCTTACACTGATTATGTTGGCACTTTGTTAGCGTTACAACAACGGTCAGACCCCCGAGGTATATAAACTTTAGTAAGGATTGTGTGCACTTTTGTCACCTCTGGTTAGCATTTAGTGGTCAGTTTCAAACGTATTTGTTTTCTCCCTGTTATTGAACAAATTCACTTCACTACTTTTCACTATCTGTAACATCAATGCACATTGTTCCATTTACTGCATATTGCACTTTATTCATGTCTTTCATTCCACCTGCAAAAATATTGTAAAGTTTGTCACAAAGAGGTTTATATATTTATAAATACTAATAAGCTGAAGGGATGATGATGTTTTTTTTAATAAACCCAGAGTGTTAAAAAAACAACTTAAAACCAAATTTATTTATCAGCAGCATCACTAGTAACAAAACACAATTTAGTTTTCGCTGTCAAAGTCGATTTAACTGAATTTACGTGTTTCCGGTTACTGTGGAGGTCGCAATATGGCGCTCCCCAGTGGCTGCAGCCAGGTGCTCTTGCAAACTATCGCATGTCCGCCATTACCTGCCTGAAACCGGAAGTGACGTCATTTTCGCGGAAATGTAGTTTTTTACCTTTAGGGCCTCATCAGCCTAAACTGGTGTTTTTAAAAGTTATGTTTGACTTTATGACTTTCTGAATAGTTTCTGGGATACGTTACTGGAAATAGTTTATTTTGATGCACATGCTGGGTTTTTTTGCAAATTTACATTATAATATTTATTTTCGTTTTTCCTGCAGTATATAAAAATTGGTGTATTTCAAAAATAAAACTATGAATACACTCAAAATAAATTTCCTGTGGTTGGA
The DNA here is from genome assembly GCF_001858045.2 of Oreochromis niloticus. Taxonomy (NCBI): domain Eukaryota; kingdom Metazoa; phylum Chordata; class Actinopteri; order Cichliformes; family Cichlidae; genus Oreochromis; species Oreochromis niloticus. The sequence continues at coordinate 6,695 of NW_020327814.1, read as the reverse complement.
AACTATTTTGTGCAACTTTTTTGTATTTACAGTTTTGAGGGATAAACCTCTTAAATTTCTCTAACTAGAAATATATGTTAAAAAACAAAAATGATTTTCATTTTTTTTGTAGTTTATTGCACTTTTTTGCAATTTATGTAATTACTATGCACTTAATGCATACATATTATTAAAATATGGGCTATAATGGTTGTATTGATGTATAGCAATTTGAAATGCTCCCAAAAATGGCACTACAGTATGTAAAAATATAATATAAGCTCTGGCGGACTTGGTTCTATGGTAGGTCTTAAAGGGTTTAATCAAACTATATTACTGCTGTGATTACCTCTAATAAAACATGTGGTGCTGTCCTCTCTACTATTACAGTCAGGATTTTTTGAATTTGATGAGTGAAAGAAATCAAATGGACTGATGCAATGAAGAATACCACTGACTGACATATGACATGGAGTCATGGAGTCGGGACTACAGCTGGGGTGATAAATGCATTTTACATCATGGGCTATACAGGGAGTGCAGAATTATTAGGCAAGTTGTATTTTTGAGGAATAATTTTATTATTGAACAACAACCATGTTCTCAATGAACCCAAAAAACTCTTTAATATCAAAGCTGAATGTTTTTGGAAGTAGTTTTTAGTTTGTTTTTAGTTTTAGCTATTTTAGGGGGATATCTGTGTGTGCAGGTGACTATTACTGTGCATAATTATTAGGCAACTTAACAAAAAACAAATATACCCATTTCAATTATTTATTTTTACCAGTGAAACCAATATAACATCTCCACATTCACAAATATACATTTCTGACATTCAAAAACAAAACAAAAACAAATCAGCGACCAATATAGCCACCTTTCTTTGCAAGGACACTCAAAAGCCTGCCATCCATGGATTCTGTCAGTGTTTGATCTGTTCACCATCAACATTGCGTGCAGCAGCAACCACAGCCTCCCAGACACTGTTCAGAGAGGTGTACTGTTTTCCCTCCTTGTAAATCTCACATTTGATGATGGACCACAGGTTCTCAATGGGGTTCAGATCAGGTGAACAAGGAGGCCATGTCATTAGTTTTTCTTCTTTTATACCCTTTCTTGCCAGCCACGCTGTGGAGTACTTGGACGCGTGTGATGGAGCATTGTCCTGCATGAAAATCATGTTTTTCTTGAAGGATGCAGACTTCTTCCTGTACCACTGCTTGAAGGAGGTGTCTTCCAGAAACTGGCAGTAGGACTGGGAGTTGAGCTTGACTCCATCCTCAACCCGAAAAGGCCCCACAAGCTCATCTTTGATGATACCAGCCCAAACCAGTACTCCACCTCCACCTTGCTGGCGTCTGAGTCGGACTGGAGCTCTCTGCCCTTTACCAATCCAGCCACGGGCCCATCCATCTGGCCCATCAAGACTCACTCTCATTTCATCAGTCCATAAAACCTTAGAAAAATCAGTCTTGAGATATTTCTTGGCCCAGTCTTGATGTTTCAGCTTGTGTGTCATGTTCAGTGGTGGTCGTCTTTCAGCCTTTCTTACCTTGACCATGTCTCTGAGTATTGCACACCTTGTGCTTTTGGGCACTCCAGTGATGTTGCAGCTCTGAAATATGGCCAAACTGGTGGCAAGTGGCATCTTGGCAGCTGCACGCTTGACTTTTCTCAGTTCATGGGCAGTTATTTTGCGCCTTGGTTTGTCCACACGCTTCTTGCGACCCTGTTGACTATTTTGAATGAAACGCTTGATTGTTCGATGATCACGCTTCAGAAGCTTTGCAATTTTAAGACTGCTGCATCCCTCTGCAAGATATCTCACTATTTTTGACTTTTCTGAGCCTGTCAAGTCCTTCTTTTGACCCATTTTGCCAAAGGAAAGGAAGTTGCCTAATAATTATGCACACCTGATATAGGGTGTTGATGTCATTAGACCACACCCCTTCTCATTACAGAGATGCACATCACCTAATATGCTTAATTGGTAGTAGGCTTTCGAGCCTATACAGCTTGGAGTAAGACAACATGCATGAAGAGGATGATGTGGACAAAATACTCATTTGCCTAATAATTCTGCACTCCCTGTATACAGCCCCACTTTGATCATAAGTAGGTTGGATTAGCAAAAACCCAGTTTAATTTATTTTGATATAAGAAAAGGATTTGCAATTTCAACAGTAATAGTAGAATAAATGTGTAAAATTACAGTATCTAATGGCCCAGACTCTTATTTTTATTAACTCCCCAAAAAATGTTCTTTTGTTTGTTGTTTGTAAAGATAGACACACTGTAAAGTAATACACTTTATTAATGTCAATAGTGAAAAAGCTTATCTGTCATTTAAATTTTCATCCATTATTTATCTATTACTTACGTGTATTTTGAATGGCAATGTGGGTCTTTATCGGCTGTAAACCTTATGAAATTACAGTTAATTCTATCTCTCAAATCCTCACTCCCCCCCAGTGGTGAGCCCTGCTCTCACTGGAGAATGTGCTTCAACTTTTCAGTTGTGTCACTCTGTACACAAGCAAATTCTCAAGCAACTGAAAATTACTAGTTCTGCATATGATCCTCTTCCGCCTCGCATTGTGAAGGATGGCTTTGATGTAATTGGGCCCAGTATTCTTTTTTTAATGAACTCATCATTGTCTTCTGGCTATGTTCCCTCTGTTTTTAGACATGCTATAGTGCAACCTGATCTTAAAAAAAAGGTGTCTTGACCATTGTGACCTCGTTAATTATAGGCCGATATCCAAACTTCCGTTCCTCTCCAAAATCTTAGAGAAGACAGTTCTCTTCACCACAGCACCGAAACAGCTTTGCTGAGAGTCCTTAATGATATTCTCTTAATTACTGATTCAGGGCATTCTGCTGTATTAGTCTTATTGGATTTGCCCTCAGCTTTTGATATGGTTGACCATAATATTTTATTAACGAGATTAGAACGCACTGTGGGTATTCGGGGTGAAGCCCTTAACTGGTTCAAATCATACCTTTTGAACAGGTCTTTCTCCGTTACCTTGGGTACTTATTCTTCCTCAACTGCATCCTTATGCTGTGGTGTGCCCCAAGGCTCTGCGCTTGGCCCAATGTTATTCTCATTATATATGCTCCCCCTAGGCTTAATCTTTGAAAAATATAACATTTCTTATCACCTCTATGCAGACGATATACAAATATATTTTCAATTAGATGATGACAACATTACCTCATCGTTGCACTGCTTCCTTGAGTGCATGAGAGAAGTCAGAGAATGGCTTTTGGGCAACTCCCTTATGAAAATGAAAAGAAAACAGAAATTGTGGCATTTGGCAACCATATCCCCCGGGGCCTATTAACTGATAGCCTTGGTTCCTTTGCCACTTCTCTCTCTGACTCGGTTAGTGACCTAGGTGTCCTGCTGGATAGCTCTTTTAAATTTAACAAACAAGTGTCCTCAGTAATCAAATCTAGCTTTTACCAACTGCGCCTTATTGCTAAGGCTAAGCACTATGTCCCTCATAAAGATCTTGAAAAGCTCATTCATGCTTTTGTGACTTCTAGATTGGATTACTGTAATTCTCTCTACTTTGGTCTTCACTCCGCTCTCCTTCACAGACTTCAGCTTGTCCAAAATGCTGCGGCTCGCCTCCTGACTGGCACGAGAACGCACGCCACTATCACCCCTGTTCTTGCTGATTTGCATTGGTTACCCATAAAATATCGTATTGAATTTAAAATATTGTTGCTCACATTTAAAATTTTAAATAATTTAGCACCTCATTATCTTGTCGACCACCTTAGTCGATATTTCCCTGGGTGAGCCTTCAGATTTTCAGCCCAATTACTCTTGGCTCAGCCTAGATCTAAACTTAAATCTAGGGGTGACGGTGCTTTTGCCCCAGTTGCACCTAATCTGTGGAACAACCGTCCCATCGCTATCCATGTGTCAGACTATATCTTATCTTTTAAATCACGTTTAAAAACTCACTTATTTAACCTAGCTTTTCCATCTAGTTAGTGTCCCTATTTTATATTTGGCTCAATTGTTTATCTAGGTACTTTATCTTTTAGCTATATCTGTTCTTAGTAAGTTTGTTCTTATATTCCCTTTTATTCCTGTATAATTAGTGCCCTCAACCTGATGACATATGTGGCACTTATAGTCTTTTATTTAATCATGTCTTAATTTTCCTGTTTTTATTGTAAAGCACTTTGGTGTACCGCTTGTTTTTTAAATGTGCTATACAAATAAAGTTGTATTGTATTGTATTAAATGTCCAAAATCTATGCCCTGCTTCACAGTTTTAAAGACACCCAGTGGGCCAGGTTGGAGTCTTTACCGGGCTGATTCTGTTACCTGGGCCTTATCTTTGACATCTCTGCATTAGACAATGTGATCTAGGAACATCAGCAAGCAAACAGCTGTTAGCTGCTGAACAAATCACATTGAATGGGAACATATCATTACTGTGAAGAGGCACAAAAGCGAGACTGAAATCACACTGAAATAAATACATTAATAATCATCAGTTGAGACGTGAATTTAACTTTTCAGATATGGTAACTGGGAGCTTTTGGCTGTGGTATGATTGGAAAGGTTTTCATGCATTCATGGTTCTGGAATTAATATCATACAATCAAAATGTAAAAACAAAAACAGACTGTCTTTTAAACAAGCCATACAAATCACAACACTTGAAAAATGAAATCCTACCAAAAAGAAAAAAAAGTCTGTTATATCTGTATCACAAAAGCAATTCTTTCCTTTATTACCGTGTTATATTATGTGTCATGCACGGTGCTGTGGCAGGCAGGATGAGGCTGAACCCAAATGCTGGACTCGAACACAACGGATGGTAAATTGGAGGAAGCAAAACTGAACAAGAGGCAAAAAGGTCCACAATAAAGAAAAGAAAACCATTCCAGAGGCTGTCCATGTGGGAAGTGACAGCAACAGCGAAGATCCTCGGCCAATAGATCTGGAGGACGACAACGGCAGCGAAGAAGGCACCCTTCAGGACCCAAACTCGGGAGAATACAGAAGTCAACTTGGTGACTTGGATGGTGGCCGGCGTCGGAGTGGCTTAGTCGATGGATTAGTGGATGGCTGGCATCTGCGTCCACATGGTTTGGCAGGTGGTGCAGCAGGCAGCGTGGAGGTTGCAGCAGGCAGCTGGATGGGCTCGCCTGAGCACCCAGGTGATGTGGCAGGATGCAGTAATGGGCCAGACAACAGTCGCCTCCACCCAAGGCGCTAGGGAAACCAGGAAACCTGTGCATAGCCACATGGGACAACAAAACAACAGGCAGAGGAAGACAGAGGACTAACCTCTTAAGCCCCAAAAGGGTTTCTGACCTTCCTGCTCGAAAATGAAATGCCCAAAATTAATTGATTATTTCTCTTCAATTACAAACTCTGTGTATACAATCTTGATATCACAATAAAGCTAACACTTGTTGTAACTGTCCCTGAGACAGTTAAAACTAGAAAAATTTGCATTTCCTGCGAAAATGCTGTGTGGATGCCTTAATGCCAAAGTTGCCTGCTGAAAAAGCTGAAAAAGTTGAAAACTTGCAAAAAGTTATATGGCGGTGAAAAAACTGGAAATTCTGCTGAAAACAGGTGAAGAAGCAGAAAATTTTTGCTGAAAAGTGGTGAAAACCCAAAAATTCTACTGAAAGGGGTAAAGACGCAGAAATTTTTGCTGAAAAGTGATGAAAAAAAACATCACCCTGAGCAGGATTTGAACCTGGCCCTCCTGGTCTCAAGGGAGCCACTGATCTCACTGAGCCAAACTCATTCTGACAAGGAATAGGTGGGGAGACTGAAAATTTTGCTGAAATGAGCAGAAGCTTCTGAGATTTGTGCTGATAAGAGGTGAAAAGGCTGAAAATTTTGCAAAAAAGAGGTGAATCAGCAGAATTTCTGCTGAAAAGAGTTTTTTTTTCTGAAAACAGCAGAAAAAACTGAAAATTTTGCTGAAAGGGGGTAAAGATGCTGAAATTTGTGTTGAAAAGAGTTAAAAAAAAGTTTAACCTTGAACTGAAAAAAATTGTTACCATGAGCGGGATTTGAACCCCGGCCTCCCAGTCTGAGAACGGCTGTTCATCTCATACAATTTGTGCTGAAACATTATGTATGATTTATGATTTAGCAGAAACACTGGGACTTGGTAGAAATACTATGATTTACATGAAATACTTTGACTTAGCAGAAATACTATAATCTAGCAAAAAGTACTACAGCATAGCAGAAATTCTATCACTGAGCAAAATTACTAGAATTTAGCAGAAATACTATGATTTGGCACAAATACTATGTTTTAGCACAAAAAATATGTTTTGGCTCAAAAACTTATTTTGCAGTTATACTATGATTTGGAAGAAAAACTATGCTTTGGAACAAATACCATGATTTGGCAGAAATACTATGAGCAGTAATAATATAACATAGCAGAAATACTATTATTTGGGTGAATGCTATTGTTTGGCACAAACACTATGATTTAGCACTGTACAGAATGGTGTACGTCAATTTAATGCTGGGTGGTGCTGCAATAGTAGCTATCCTCGGTCAGAAGGAGAGGCTGGCATCCAGGGATTAGATTACCACAGGTGGAGTTTATTGGCAGTCAGATGGATGTTACAGGGAGATATGGCATACAGTAGGAGGATGTGGAGGGGTGATATGGTGTGGTTTCTATGATTAAGAACAGGGAATACAT
>NW_020327813.1:0-15337 GCF_001858045.2 Oreochromis niloticus | reverse complement strand
AGTCATTGGTGAGACCTGAAACTGGTCATTTATCTAAATAAATCCAAGCAGGAAGCATGTTTTAATAGTGTGATTTGGCCACCTGAACATCCTACCTAAATAAATCCAAGCTTGAAGCATGTTTTAATAGTGTGATTTGGCCACCTGAACATCCTACCTAAATAAATCCAAGCAGTAGTTTTAATAGTGTGATTTGGCCACCTGAATCCTACCTAAATAAATCCAAGCTTGAAGCATGTTTTAATAGTGTGATTTGGCCACCTGAACATCCTACCTAAATAAATCCAAGCAGTAGTTTTAATAGTGTGATTTGGCCACCTGAACATCCTACCTAAATAAATCCAAGCTAAGCATGTTTTAATAGTGTGATTTGGCCACCTGAACATCCTACCTAAATAAATCCAAGCAGTAAGTTTTTAATAGTGTGATTTGGCCACTGAACATCCTACCTAAATAAATCCAAGCAGAAGCATGTTTTAATAGTGTGATTTGGCCACCTGAACATCCTACCTAAATAAATCCAAGCTAAGCATGTTTTAATAGTGTGATTTGGCCACCTGAACATCCTACCTAAATAAATCCAAGCAGTGTTTTTAATAGTGTGATTTGGCCACCTGAACATCCTACCTAAATAAATCCAAGCAGAAGCATGTTTTAATAGTGTGATTTGGCCACCTGAACATCCTACCTAAATAAATCCAAGCTTGAAGCATGTTTTAATAGTGTGATTTGGCCACCTGAACATCCTACCTAAATAAATCCAAGCAGAAGCATTTTTAATAGTGTGATTTGGCCACCTGAACATCCTACCTAAATAAATCCAAGCAGTAGTTTTAATAGTGTGATTTGGCCACCTGAACATCCTACCTAAATAAATCCAAGCAGTGTTTTAATAGTGTGATTTGGCCACCTGAACATCCTACCTAAATAAATCCAAGCAAGCATGTTTTAATAGTGTGATTTGGCCACTGAACATCCTACCTAAATAAATCCAAGCAGTGTTTTAATAGTGTGATTTGGCCACCTGAACATCCTACCTAAATAAATCCAAGCAGTAGTTTTAATAGTGTGATTTGGCCACCTGAACATCCTACCTAAATAAATCCAAGCAGTAGTTTTAATAGTGTGATTTGGCCACCTGAACATCCTACCTAAATAAATCCAAGCAGTAAGTTTTAATAGTGTGATTTGGCCACCTGAACATCCTACCTAAATAAATCCAAGCAGTAGTTTTAATAGTGTGATTTGGCCACCTGAACATCCTACCTAAATAAATCCAAGCAGTAGTTTTAATAGTGTGATTTGGCCACCTGAACATCCTACCTAAATAAATCCAAGCAGTGTTTTAATAGTGTGATTTGGCCACCTGAACATCCTACCTAAATAAATCCAAGCAGTAAGCATGTTTTAATAGTGTGATTTGGCCACCTGAACATCCTACCTAAATAAATCCAAGCAGTAGTTTTAATAGTGTGATTTGGCCACCTGAACATCCTACCTAAATAAATCCAAGCAGAAGCATGTTTTAATAGTGTGATTTGGCCACCTGAACATCCTACCTAAATAAATCCAAGCAGTAGTTTTAATAGTGTGATTTGGCCACCTGAACATCCTACCTAAATAAATCCAAGCAGTAAGCATGTTTTAATAGTGTGATTTGGCCACTGAACATCCTACCTAAATAAATCCAAGCAGAAGCATGTTTTAATAGTGTGATTTGGCCACCTGAACATCCTACCTAAATAAATCCAAGCAGTAAGTGTTTAATAGTGTGATTTGGCCACCTGAACATCCTACCTAAATAAATCCAAGCAGTAAGTTTTAATAGTGTGATTTGGCCACCTGAACATCCTACCTAAATAAATCCAAGCAGTGTTTTAATAGTGTGATTTGGCCACCTGAACATCCTACCTAAATAAATCCAAGCAGAAGCATGTTTTAATAGTGTGATTTGGCCACCTGAACATCCTACCTAAATAAATCCAAGCAGTGTTTTAATAGTGTGATTTGGCCACCTGAACATCCTACCTAAATAAATCCAAGCAGAAGCAGTAGTTTTAATAGTGTGATTTGGCCACCTGAACATCCTACCTAAATAAATCCAAGCAGTAGTTTTAATAGTGTGATTTGGCCACCTGAACATCCTACCTAAATAAATCCAAGCAGTAGTTTAATAGTGTGATTTGGCCACTGAACCATTACCTAAATAAATCCAAGCAGTAGTTTTAATAGTGTGATTTGGCCACCTGAACATCCTACCTAAATAAATCCAAGCAGTAGTTTTGATAGTGTGATTTGGCCACCTGAACATCCTACCTAAATAAATCCAAGCAGTAGTTTTAATAGTGTGATTTGGCCACCTGAACATCCTACCTAAATAAATCCAAGCAGTAGTTTTAATAGTGTGATTTGGCCACCTGAACATCCTACCTAATAAATCCAAGCTTGAAGCATGTTTTAATAGTGTGATTTGGCCACCTGAACATCCTACCTAAATAAATCCAAGCAGCAGTTTTAATAGTGTGATTTGGCCACCTGAACATCCTACCTAAATAAATCCAAGCAGTAGTTTTAATAGTGTGATTTGGCCACCTGAACATCCTACCTAAATAAATCCAAGCAGTAGTTTTAATAGTGTGATTTGGCCACCTGAACATCCTACCTAAATAAATCCAAGCAGTAGTTTTAATAGTGTGATTTGGGCACCTGAACATCCTACCTAAATAAATCCAAGCTTGAAGCATGTTTTAATAGTGTGATTTGGCCACCTGAACATCCTACCTAAATAAATCCAAGCAGTGTTTTAATAGTGTGATTTGGCCACCTGAACATCCTACCTAAATAAATCCAAGCAGCATTTTAATAGTGTGATTTGGCCACCTGAACATCCTACCTAAATAAATCCAAGCTGAAGCATGTTTTAATAGTGTGATTTGGCCACCTGAACATCCTACCTAAATAAATCCAAGCAAGCATGTTTTAATAGTGTGATTTGGCCACCTGAACATCCTACCTAAATAAATCCAAGCTTGAAGCATTTTTAATAGTGTGATTTGGCCACCTGAACATCCTACCTAAATAAATCCAAGCTTGAAGCATGTTTTAATAGTGTGATTTGGCCACCTGAACATCCTACCTAAATAAATCCAAGCAGCATGTTTTAATAGTGTGATTTGGCCACCTGAACATCCTACCTAAATAAATCCAAGCTTGAAGCATGTTTTAATAGTGTGATTTGGCCACCTGAACATCCTACCTAAATAAATCCCAAGCATAGTTTTAATAGTGTGATTTGGCCACCTGAACATCCTACCTAAATAAATCCAAGCAGAGTTTTAATAGTGTGATTTGGCCACCTGAACATCCTACCTAAATAAATCCAAGCAGTAGTTTTAATAGTGTGATTTGGCCACCTGAACATCCTACCTAAATAAATCCAAGCAGTAGTTTTAATAGTGTGATTTGGCCACCTGAACATCCTACCTAAATAAATCCAAGCAGTAGTTTTAATAGTGTGATTTGGCCACCTGAACATCCTACCTAAATAAATCCAAGCAGTTTTAATAGTGTGATTTGGCCACCTGAACATCCTACCTAAATAAATCCAAGCAGTTTTAATAGTGTGATTTGGCCACCTGAACATCCTACCTAAATAAATCCAAGCTTGAAGCATGTTTTAATAGTGTGATTTGGCCACCTGAACATCCTACCTAAATAAATCCAAGCAGTAGTTTTAATAGTGTGATTTGGCCACCTGAACATCCTACCTAAATAAATCCAAGCAGTAGTTTTAATAGTGTGATTTGGCCACCTGAACATCCTACCTAAATAAATCCAAGCAGTATGTTTTAATAGTGTGATTTGGCCACCTGAACATCCTACCTAAATAAATCCAAGCGAAGCATGTTTTAATAGTGTGATTTGGCCACCTGAACATCCTACCTAAATAAATCCAAGCAGTAGTTTTAATAGTGTGATTTGGCCACCTGAACATCCTACCTAAATAAATCCAAGCAGTAGTTTTAATAGTGTGATTTGGCCACCTGAACATCCTACCTAAATAAATCCAAGCAGTAGTTTTAATAGTGTGATTTGGCCACCTGAACATCCTACCTAAATAAATCCAAGCAGTTTTAATAGTGTGATTTGGCCACCTGAACATCCTACCTAAATAAATCCAAGCAGTATGTTTTAATAGTGTGATTTGGCCACCTGAACATCCTACCTAAATAAATCCAAGCAGGAAGCATGTTTTAATAGTGTGATTTGGCCACCTGAACATCCTACCTAAATAAATCCAAGCAGTAGTTTTAATAGTGTGATTTGGCCACCTGAACATCCTACCTAAATAAATCCAAGCAGGAAGCATGTTTTAATAGTGTGATTTGGCCACCTGAACATCCTACCTAAATAAATCCAAGCAGGAAGCATGTTTTAATAGTGTGATTTGGCCACCTGAACATCCTACCTAAATAAATCCAAGCAGAAGCATGTTTAATAGTGTGATTTGGCCACCTGAACATCCTACCTAAATAAATCCAAGCAAGATGTTTTAATAGTGTGATTTGGCCACCTGAACATCCTACCTAAATAAATCCAAGCAGAAGCATGTTTTAATAGTGTGATTTGGCCACCTGAACATCCTACCTAAATAAATCCAAGCAGAAGCATGTTTTAATAGTGTGATTTGGCCACCTGAACATCCTACCTAAATAAATCCAAGCAGTAGTTTTAATAGTGTGATTTGGCCACCTGAACATCCTACCTAAATAAATCCAAGCAGTAAGTTTTAATAGTGTGATTTGGCCACCTGAACATCCTACCTAAATAAATCCAAGCAGTATGTTTTAATAGTGTGATTTGGCCACCTGAACATCCTACCTAAATAAATCCAAGCAGTAAGCATTTTAATAGTGTGATTTGGCCACCTGAACATCCTACCTAAATAAATCCAAGCAGCATGTTTTAATAGTGTGATTTGGCCACCTGAACATCCTACCTAAATAAATCCAAGCAGAAGCATGTTTTAATAGTGTGATTTGGCCACCTGAACATCCTACCTAAATAAATCCAAGCAGTAGTTTTAATAGTGTGATTTGGCCACCTGAACATCCTACCTAAATAAATCCAAGCAGTAGTTTTAATAGTGTGATTTGGCCACCTGAACATCCTACCTAAATAAATCCAAGCTTGAAGCATGTTTTAATAGTGTGATTTGGCCACCTGAACATCCTACCTAAATAAATCCAAGCAGTAGTTTTAATAGTGTGATTTGGCCACCTGAACATCCTACCTAAATAAATCCAAGCTTGAAGCATGTTTAATAGTGTGATTTGGCCACCTGAACATCCTACCTAAATAAATCCAAGCAGTAGTTTTAATAGTGTGATTTGGCCACCTGAACATCCTACCTAAATAAATCCAAGCAGTAGTTTTAATAGTGTGATTTGGCCACCTGAACATCCTACCTAAATAAATCCAAGCAGTAGTTTTAATAGTGTGATTTGGCCACCTGAACATCCTACCTAAATAAATCCAAGCAAGCATTTTAATAGTGTGATTTGGCCACCTGAACATCCTACCTAAATAAATCCAAGCAAGCATGTTTAATAGTGTGATTTGGCCACCTGAACATCCTACCTAAATAAATCCAAGCAGTAGTTTTAATAGTGTGATTTGGCCACCTGAACATCCTACCTAAATAAATCCAAGCAGTAGCATGTTTTAATAGTGTGATTTGGCCACCTGAACATCCTACCTAAATAAATCCAAGCAGTAGTTTTAATAGTGTGATTTGGCCACCTGAACATCCTACCTAAATAAATCCAAGCAGTAGCATGTTTAATAGTGTGATTTGGCCACCTGAACATCCTACCTAAATAAATCCAAGCAGTAGTTTTAATAGTGTGATTTGGCCACCTGAACATCCTACCTAAATAAATCCAAGCAGCATGTTTTAATAGTGTGATTTGGCCACCTGAACATCCTACCTAAATAAATCCAAGCATAGTTTTAATAGTGTGATTTGGCCACCTGAACATCCTACCTAAATAAATCCAAGCAAGCATGTTTTAATAGTGTGATTTGGCCACCTGAACATCCTACCTAAATAAATCCAAGCAGTTTTAATAGTGTGATTTGGCCACCTGAACATCCTACCTAAATAAATCCAAGCAGTAGTTTTAATAGTGTGATTTGGCCACCTGAACATCCTACCTAAATAAATCCAAGCAGTGTTTTAATAGTGTGATTTGGCCACCTGAACATCCTACCTAAATAAATCCAAGCAGTAGTTTTAATAGTGTGATTTGGCCACCTGAACATCCTACCTAAATAAATCCAAGCAGTAAGCATGTTTTAATAGTGTGATTTGGCCACCTGAACATCCTACCTAAATAAATCCAAGCAGCATGTTTTAATAGTGTGATTTGGCCACCTGAACATCCTACCTAAATAAATCCAAGCGAAGCATGTTTTAATAGTGTGATTTGGCCACCTGAACATCCTACCTAAATAAATCCAAGCAGTGTTTTAATAGTGTGATTTGGCCACCTGAACATCCTACCTAAATAAATCCAAGCAGTAAGCATGTTTTAATAGTGTGATTTGGCCACCTGAACATCCTACCTAAATAAATCCAAGCAGTATGTTTTAATAGTGTGATTTGGCCACCTGAACATCCTACCTAAATAAATCCAAGCAGAAGCATGTTTTAATAGTGTGATTTGGCCACCTGAACATCCTACCTAAATAAATCCAAGCAGAAGCATGTTTTAATAGTGTGATTTGGCCACCTGAACATCCTACCTAAATAAATCCAAGCAGTAGTTTTAATAGTGTGATTTGGCCACCTGAACATCCTACCTAAATAAATCCAAGCAGTAGCATGTTTTAATAGTGTGATTTGGCCACCTGAACATCCTACCTAAATAAATCCAAGCAGTAAGCATGTTTTAATAGTGTGATTTGGCCACCTGAACATCCTACCTAAATAAATCCAAGCAGTAGTTTTAATAGTGTGATTTGGCCACCTGAACATCCTACCTAAATAAATCCAAGCAGTAGTTTTAATAGTGTGATTTGGCCACCTGAACATCCTACCTAAATAAATCCAAGCAGCATGTTTAATAGTGTGATTTGGCCACCTGAACATCCTACCTAAATAAATCCAAGCAGTAGTTTTAATAGTGTGATTTGGCCACCTGAACATCCTACCTAAATAAATCCAAGCAGTAAGCATGTTTTAATAGTGTGATTTGGCCACCTGAACATCCTACCTAAATAAATCCAAGCTTGAAGCATGTTTTAATAGTGTGATTTGGCCACCTGAACATCCTACCTAAATAAATCCAAGCAGTAAGCATGTTTTAATAGTGTGATTTGGCCACCTGAACATCCTACCTAAATAAATCCAAGCAGTAAGCATGTTTTAATAGTGTGATTTGGCCACCTGAACATCCTACCTAAATAAATCCAAGCAGTAAGCATGTTTTAATAGTGTGATTTGGCCACCTGAACATCCTACCTAAATAAATCCAAGCAAGCATGTTTTAATAGTGTGATTTGGCCACCTGAACATCCTACCTAAATAAATCCAAGCAGTAGTTTTAATAGTGTGATTTGGCCACCTGAACATCCTACCTAAATAAATCCAAGCAGTAAGCAGTTTTAATAGTGTGATTTGGCCACCTGAACATCCTACCTAAATAAATCCAAGCTTGAAGCATGTTTTAATAGTGTGATTTGGCCACCTGAACATCCTACCTAAATAAATCCAAGCAAGCATGTTTTAATAGTGTGATTTGGCCACCTGAACATCCTACCTAAATAAATCCAAGCAGTAGTTTTAATAGTGTGATTTGGCCACCTGAACATCCTACCTAAATAAATCCAAGCAGGAAGCATGTTTTAATAGTGTGATTTGGCCACCTGAACATCCTACCTAAATAAATCCAAGCTTGAAGCATGTTTTAATAGTGTGATTTGGCCACCTGAACATCCTACCTAAATAAATCCAAGCAGTAGTTTTAATAGTGTGATTTGGCCACCTGAACATCCTACCTAAATAAATCCAAGCTTGAAGCATGTTTTAATAGTGTGATTTGGCCACCTGAACATCCTACCTAAATAAATCCAAGCAGTATGTTTTAATAGTGTGATTTGGCCACCTGAACATCCTACCTAAATAAATCCAAGCTTGAAGCATGTTTTAATAGTGTGATTTGGCCACCTGAACATCCTACCTAAATAAATCCAAGCTTGAAGCATGTTTTAATAGTGTGATTTGGCCACCTGAACATCCTACCTAAATAAATCCAAGCAGTAGTTTTAATAGTGTGATTTGGCCACCTGAACATCCTACCTAAATAAATCCAAGCAGTAGTTTTAATAGTGTGATTTGGCCACCTGAACATCCTACCTAAATAAATCCAAGCAGTAGTTTTAATAGTGTGATTTGGCCACCTGAACATCCTACCTAAATAAATCCAAGCAGTAGTTTTAATAGTGTGATTTGGCCACCTGAACATCCTACCTAAATAAATCCAAGCAGTAAGATGTTTAATAGTGTGATTTGGCCACCTGAACATCCTACCTAAATAAATCCAAGCGAAGCATTTTAATAGTGTGATTTGGCCACCTGAACATCCTACCTAAATAAATCCAAGCAGTGAAGCATGTTTTAATAGTGTGATTTGGCCACCTGAACATCCTACCTAAATAAATCCAAGCAGTAGTTTTAATAGTGTGATTTGGCCACCTGAACATCCTACCTAAATAAATCCAAGCAGTAGTTTTAATAGTGTGATTTGGCCACCTGAACATCCTACCTAAATAAATCCAAGCGAAGCATGTTTTAATAGTGTGATTTGGCCACCTGAACATCCTACCTAAATAAATCCAAGCGAAGCATGTTTTAATAGTGTGATTTGGCCACCTGAACATCCACCTAAATAAATCCAAGCAGTAGTTTTAATAGTGTGATTTGGCCACCTGAACATCCTACCTAAATAAATCCAAGCAGTAGTTTTAATAGTGTGATTTGGCCACCTGAACATCCTACCTAAATAAATCCAAGCAGTAGTTTTAATAGTGTGATTTGGCCACCTGAACATCCTACCTAAATAAATCCAAGCAGTAAGGATGTTTTAATAGTGTGATTTGGCCACCTGAACATCCTACCTAAATAAATCCAAGCAGTGCATGTTTTAATAGTGTGATTTGGCCACCTGAACATCCTACCTAAATAAATCCAAGCAGTAAGCATGTTTTAATAGTGTGATTTGGCCACCTGAACATCCTACCTAAATAAATCCAAGCTTGAAGCATGTTTTAATAGTGTGATTTGGCCACCTGAACATCCTACCTAAATAAATCCAAGCTTGAAGCATGTTTTAATAGTGTGATTTGGCCACCTGAACATCCTACCTAAATAAATCCAAGCAGTAGTTTTAATAGTGTGATTTGGCCACCTGAACATCCTACCTAAATAAATCCAAGCAAGCATGTTTTAATAGTGTGATTTGGCCACCTGAACATCCTACCTAAATAAATCCAAGCAGTATGTTTTAATAGTGTGATTTGGCCACCTGAACATCCTACCTAAATAAATCCAAGCAGTAGCATTTTAATAGTGTGATTTGGCCACCTGACATCCTACCTAAATAAATCCAAGCAGTATGTTTTAATAGTGTGATTTGGCCACCTGAACATCCTACCTAAATAAATCCAAGCAGTAAGCATGTTTTAATAGTGTGATTTGGCCACCTGAACATCCTACCTAAATAAATCCAAGCAGTATGTTTTAATAGTGTGATTTGGCCACCTGAACATCCTACCTAAATAAATCCAAGTGAAGCATGTTTTAATAGTGTGATTTGGCCACCTGAACATCCTACCTAAATAAATCCAAGTAAGCATGTTTTAATAGTGTGATTTGGCCACCTGAACATCCTACCTAAATAAATCCAAGCAGCATGTTTTAATAGTGTGATTTGGCCACCTGAACATCCTACCTAAATAAATCCAAGCAGCATGTTTTAATAGTGTGATTTGGCCACCTGAACATCCTACCTAAATAAATCCAAGCAGTAGTTTTAATAGTGTGATTTGGCCACCTGAACATCCTACCTAAATAAATCCAAGCTTGAAGCATGTTTTAATAGTGTGATTTGGCCACCTGAACATCCTACCTAAATAAATCCAAGCAGGAAGCATGTTTTAATAGTGTGATTTGGCCACCTGAACATCCTACCTAAATAAATCCAAGCAGCATGTTTTAATAGTGTGATTTGGCCACCTGAACATCCTACCTAAATAAATCCAAGCTTGAAGCATGTTTAATAGTGTGATTTGGCCACCTGAACATCCTACCTAAATAAATCCAAGCTTGAAGCATGTTTTAATAGTGTGATTTGGCCACCTGAACATCCTACCTAAATAAATCCAAGCATGTTTTAATAGTGTGATTTGGCCACCTGAACATCCTACCTAAATAAATCCAAGCAAGCATGTTTTAATAGTGTGATTTGGCCACCTGAACATCCTACCTAAATAAATCCAAGCAGTAGTTTTAATAGTGTGATTTGGCCACTCCATCCTACCTAAATAAATCCAAGCTTGAAGCATGTTTTAATAGTGTGATTTGGCCACCTGAACATCCTACCTAAATAAATCCAAGCAGTAGTTTTAATAGTGTGATTTGGCCACCTGAACATCCTACCTAAATAAATCCAAGCTTGAAGCATTTGATAGTGTGATTTGGCCACCTGAACATCCTACCTAAATAAATCCAAGCAGTAAGCATGTTTTAATAGTGTGATTTGGCCACCTGACATCCTACCTAAATAAATCCAAGCAGTAAGCATGTTTTAATAGTGTGATTTGGCCACCTGAACATCCTACCTAAATAAATCCAAGCAGTAAGCATGTTTTATAGTGTGATTTGGCCACCTGAACATCCTACCTAAATAAATCCAAGCTTGAAGCATGTTTTAATAGTGTGATTTGGCCACCTGACCATCCTACCTAAATAAATCCAAGCAGTAAGCATGTTTTAATAGTGTGATTTGGCCACCTGAACATCCTACCTAAATAAATCCAAGCTTGAAGCATGTTTTAATAGTGTGATTTGGCCACCTGACATCCTACCTAAATAAATCCAAGCAGTAAGCATGTTTTATAGTGTGATTTGGCCACCTGAACATCCTACCTAAATAAATCCAAGCAGGAAGCATGTTTTGATAGTGTGATTTGGCCACCTGAACATCCTACCTAAATAAATCCAAGCAGGAAGCATGTTTTGATAGTGTGATTTGGCCACCTGAACATCCTACCTAAATAAATCCAAGCAGGAAGCATGTTTTAATAGTGTGATTTGGCCACCTGAACATCCTACCTAAATAAATCCAAGCTTGAAGCATGTTTTAATAGTGTGATTTGGCCACCTGAACATCCTACCTAAATAAATCCAAGCAAAGCATGTTTTAATAGTGTGATTTGGCCACCTGAACATCCTACCTAAATAAATCCAAGCAGAAGCATGTTTTAATAGTGTGATTTGGCCACCTGAACATCCTACCTAAATAAATCCAAGCAAGCATGTTTTAATAGTGTGATTTGGCCACCTGAACATCCTACCTAAATAAATCCAAGCAGGAAGCATGTTTTGATAGTGTGATTTGGCCACCTGAACATCCTACCTAAATAAATCCAAGCATGTTTTAATAGTGTGATTTGGCCACCTGAACATCCTACCTAAATAAATCCAAGCAGCATGTTTTAATAGTGTGATTTGGCCACCTGAACATCCTACCTAAATAAATCCAAGCAGTAAGCATGTTTTAATAGTGTGATTTGGCCACCTGAACATCCTACCTAAATAAATCCAAGCATGTTTTAATAGTGTGATTTGGCCACCTGAACATCCTACCTAAATAAATCCAAGCTTGAAGCATGTTTTAATAGTGTGATTTGGCCACCTGAACATCCTACCTAAATAAATCCAAGCAGTAGTTTTAATAGTGTGATTTGGCCACCTGACATCCTACCTAAATAAATCCAAGCAGTAGTTTTAATAGTGTGATTTGGCCACCTGAACATCCTACCTAAATAAATCCAAGCAAGCATGTTTTAATAGTGTGATTTGGCCACCTGAACATCCTACCTAAATAAATCCAAGCTTGAAGCATGTTTTAATAGTGTGATTTGGCCACCTGAACATCCTACCTAAATAAATCCAAGCTTGAAGCATGTTTTAATAGTGTGATTTGGCCACCTGAACATCCTACCTAAATAAATCCAAGTAAGCATGTTTTAATAGTGTGATTTGGCCACCTGAACATCCTACCTAAATAAATCCAAGCAGTAAGATGTTTTAATAGTGTGATTTGGCCACCTGAACATCCTACCTAAATAAATCCAAGCAAGCATGTTTTAATAGTGTGATTTGGCCACCTGAACATCCTACCTAAATAAATCCAAGCTTAAGCATGTTTTAATAGTGTGATTTGGCCATCTGAACATCCTACCTAAATAAATCCAAGCTTGAAGCATGTTTTGATAGTGTGATTTGGCCACCTGAACATCCTACCTAAATAAATCCAAGCAGTAGTTTTAATAGTGTGATTTGGCCACCTGAACATCCTACCTAAATAAATCCAAGCAGTAGTTTTAATAGTGTGATTTGGCCACCTGAACATCCTACCTAAATAAATCCAAGCAAGCATGTTTTAATAGTGTGATTTGGCCACCTGAACATCCTACCTAAATAAATCCAAGCTTGAAGCAGTTTTAATAGTGTGATTTGGCCACCTGAACATCCTACCTAAATAAATCCAAGCAGGAAGCATGTTTTGATAGTGTGATTTGGCCACCTGAACATCCTACCTAAATAAATCCAAGCAGGAAGCATGTTTTGATAGTGTGATTTGGCCACCTGAACATCCTACCTAAATAAATCCAAGCAGTAGTTTTCATAGTGTGATTTGGCCATCTGAACATCCTACCTAAATAAATCCAAGCAGTAAGCATGTTTCAATAGTGTGATTTGGCCACCTGAACATCCTACCTAAATAAATCCAAGCAGTAAGCATGTTTCAATAGTGTGATTTGGCCATCTGAACATCCTACCTATAGATATGTACGATGGAGCCATTAACCACGTAAGGTAGCATATTTTGATAAGGTAGCATGGATTGATAGACTAGACCATAAATTTACGCTACGGTAGGATGTTTTGACAAGGTATGACGTTTTGTCAGAACACCGGCTCCCATTCAATTTATGTTTTGATGCGCCAGTGCAGACATTGGGTGGGTGTTTTGTTATGATTGTACATGATATGCAAAATCATGCAGATAAACATATCAGTAGCAGCCTCCTGATTTACGTACTGTAATAGTGTTTGTTCAGACAGAAACATACATTTAAGTTTTACTGTTTATTCTCTGAAGTGTAGCCAGAGCAGTTTATCTGATTGCACATTGTTCTGTATGTATAACAACATATGGCTAATAGTTTTGGTTTGTCTGTAGCTCTGCTTGTGTTATCAGTCACATGCTCTAGCAGTTCATACAAAGAGGAACCATGTGGCTTCAGCAACAGAAGTTGATGGCCATTAAGATTTCTCTCTCACTTAGCAGTCCAGACTGCAATTGCAGTACACATTTCTCATATGTTGGTTTTGTTCATATTGGGTTAAGAGGGGTTTTTAGGATAGATCTTAAATACTCATGAGGATTGTTTAAGTTAACCGACTTGAAAGTAGTGACATTAATAATCTTCTCAGGACGGAGAAAAGACCAAACTTGGAGTGGGCTGAGACATAGCAGCAGTAATGCCAGACATGCTGCTTGCTAATCTAAGGTTAGTTGGAGTGCTGACTAATACTGACATTCTTCTAGTGTCAAGCGACCTTTAACCCACTGAATATTTATGGAGGTCTTAAAGCATCAGTAGTCACAACAATTATGCATTCTAACAATGCAAAAGCACAGTTCTAAATATAAGAACTGGATCATATGTGAAAAGAAACTCCTTAAAACACACAAGTTTCTGAATATTTTTCGTAATTTGCACAACCATTTCTTTCAGTCATTCTGCAAAAAAGAATGCTTAAAACCATATTGCTCATGGGACATTTTGATATTGCAATTATATCACCTTGGAGCTTTGCTTTTAAGTAACAGGCATTGTTATACTGTCTCTTAATAATGTGAAAATATAACATCGAACCCTCAAATAATTACATTTTGACCTATCTGATTTGTTTTGCTCATTTTTATTCAGGTCTGTTGGCCCTCACAAGTCAACTAAAATATGGCACACATAGATTTTACACAAAACCCCAGGATAGTCCATTCTCTATATGACAATTAACTAACAGTACAATAGTGTCCCAAAGCCCCAATTATTCCTAAAACAATATTTCTCTTTGACAAAGGCTGTAAATTATAACTTCAAAGAACCAGACAGAGACACAAATATGCAAACAACCCCATTTCCAAAAAAGCTTTGCACTGTATAAAATGTAGATATAAACCAAATGAAACTATAAAACCACAACAGAAGATAAATAATATCATACGAGCAAAAAAGATCTTAAGCGAATTGATCAGGGCTATGTTTACCACTGTGTATCTACCCTCTTTTTAACAACAGCCTGTAAATGTTCTGGAACTGAGGAGACCAGCTGCTGGACGTTTGGAGAGGAATTTTGTCCCGTTCTTGTCTGATATAGGATTCCAGATCCTCAACTGTCTTTTTTTTTTTTTTTTTTAAATCATACTTTTAATTACATGATCCACCAAATGTTTTCTTAGATGTGTTGCTGCCATTAAAATGAAAGTTACCTAATATTTTAATACGCATGTGGCAAGGATGCTTAAAACCATATTGCTCATGGGGACATTTGATATTACAATTATATCACCTTGGAGCTTTGCTTTTAAGTCCTTGCCACTCCAGACCATTACAGACTACAGGACCACCAAACCCTCCCCCACATCCTCTGATGCCTCCTTCCTCAACGAGCTCAACAACTTTTATGCTCGTTTGAGCGAGGCAACCCCACAACCACAACCATAACAGACATGACGCCAGACCACCAACCTCTGACTCTCTCCCCCACCGATGTAGGAGCGGTGCTGAGCAGGATCAATGTCCACAAGGCTGCAGGTCCTGATGGTATCCCCCGGGCGTGTTCTCAGAGCGTGTCTGGGGAGCTTGCAGGAGTCCTGACAACATATTCAACCTGTCCTTGGCCCACGCTGTGTACCGGCCTGCTTCAAATCCACCTCCATCGTCCCGATACCCAAAACTCCAACCATCTAGCCTCATT
>NW_020327812.1:142500-144722 GCF_001858045.2 Oreochromis niloticus | reverse complement strand
TATATGGCTTCTAAGACAACCAATCATATCTGAGGGCTTGCACATTCAAATTTGCATATTGTTGCCCTCATGGCTTCCCAGCCAGCCAATCATATCTGAGACCTTACACATTCAAATTTGCATATTGGGGCATTCATGGCTTCTAAAATAACCAATCATGTCTGAGGGCTGGCACATTCAAATTTGCATATTGTTGCCTTCATGGCTTCCCAGCCAGCCAATCATATCTGAGGGCTGGCACATTCAAATTTGCATATTGGGGCAATCATGGCTTCCCAGGCAACCAATCATCTATGTCATATATCTATAATATTTCATATTTTTATTTTAAATGGTCAACATTTCAAGATTCCCCCATGTCGTCTGAACAAAACGGTCTAAGAATGACCGTTTTAGCCCCTACGGTTAGGAATTTATGGCTGTTTGTTTGAGGGGAGTCCTGACTATGAGAAATAGACTGCAAAAATCCTGTCTCTCTCTGTGCTGCATGTGTAAAAGCCTGCACTTGGTGCACTAGTTTTGGCGGGAAAAAGCACACAGCCTCTCGGATTGGTGGATTCAAATTGAGAAGCTCACAGCTGTTTGACTGACCTAGAAACATGCTGTTAACAGGCCATGTTCACTTGCTGATGCTGCTGTGTGTGTGTGTGTGTGTGTGTGTGTGTGTGTGTGTGTGTAAGAGAGAGAGAGAGAGAAAGAAAGACACACACAAAGACCCTTTTTAGGGCAGCATCTCATTGTTGGATAAAAATATTATATATTCAGACTGGTTGACTGGCATAGACTCTGTCTGTGTGTGTCTCTCTCTGTACATTTGTGTATCCATATTTGATTTCTTGTGTATTTGTTGATTTAACAGCCCCTGTTCACTTGCTGATGCTGCTGTGTGTGTGTGTGTGTGTGTGTGTGTGTGTGTAAGAGAGAGAGAGAGAGAAAGAAAGACACACACAAAGACCCTTTTTAGGGCAGCATCTCATTGTTGGATAAAAATATTATATATTCAGACTGGTTGACTGGCATAGACTCTTTCTGTGTGTGTCTCTCTCTGTACATTTGTGTATCCATATTTGATTTCTTGTGTATTTGTTGATTTGTGTATCCATATTTGATTTTGTGTGTATCTGTTGGCTTTTCTTATTTGTTTTTTTTTTCTAAATGTATTTTTATTTTATTTTTTCACAGCTGAACAACAATTGGTTTTCAGCGAACTTAACCATGTTCCTTTTTATTCAGCTTGTCATTTTACCTTTCCAATATTTTCACTTAAGTTATTACTATTCTGCTCAATCATAGTATCTGTTCCATATTAAGCTATATTGTAGGATTTCTGCTAAATCATAGTATTTCTACTATATTATATTTTTCTTTCTAAATATAGCATTTCTGCTATAGAATAGTATTTCTGCTATGTTATAATATTTGTGCTAAACTGGAGTATTTTTGCTAATACATAGTATTTATTTAAAATTACAATATTCATAGTATATTACAGTGTCTCTTAAATCACAGCATTTCTGCTATGTTGTACTGTTTTTCTAAATCATAGTATTTCTGTAATGTTTAAGAATGTTTGGCTAAATATATTCTTTCTGTTATCTTATACTATTTCTCCTAAATTCTTGTATTTTTGAGAAGTTATCGTGTTTCTGTTAAGTTACAATATTTCTGCTAAGTTCTGCTATGCTCTTGTATTTCTGCCAAGTATTATGTTTCCTCTAAGATATTGCAGTTCTGCTAAGTTACTACATGTTAGCAAAGTTCCTTTGCTTCTGCAAAGTTTTTACAAATTCTGCAACTTTTCAGCTTTTTCAGCTAATTTTAGCAGACAGCTTCAGCGTTACAGCATCCACACTGCATTTTCGCAGGAAATGCAAATTTTTCTAGTTATTATTATTCTTAGGACTTCCGTACACTTTTCGCCGTGGATCTACTTCCACAATTTTCAGCCGATTTTCACCGTTCAAATTTTAAACTATTCTGCTATTTCTGCTACTGATGGCTATATCTTTTGGTATTTTATACTCTTATACTTTTTAAAATATTACGTTTTTTTCCTTTAATTTGTCCCATTGAAATGAATGGGAAACTTCCGCAATTCTGCTAAAAGTTGCTTGTTTTTGAAACTTAACTACTTTTTCCTACTTTCACGTAGAACAACCATTCAAACTTTAAAATGTTCTCAAATTATTGGGCTATTCAGGAATAAATCAGCTTTTTCAAAT
>NW_020327812.1:0-137500 GCF_001858045.2 Oreochromis niloticus | reverse complement strand
TACGGTTAGGAAATTATGGCCATTTGTTCGAGGGGAGTCCTGAATGTGAGAAATACACTGAAGAAAACCCATAGCTCTCTCTGTGTCTGTCTGTGTAAGTGCTGATTACAGCAGGTGCAGCCAATTTAGCTGACCTAGATATGCCAAGCCCAGACTCTCAACAGCCTCTGCACACTTTGCTCTCTGTGTATGTGTGTCTGTATCAATATTTCTCCCATATTAAAGTATTACTCCTCCATAATTGTATTTCTGTTAAATCAAAGTACTTTTACTACATCTTAGTACTTCTGCTCAATCATAGTATTTCTGCTAAATCATAGTATTTTGCCAAATTATGGTTTTTGTGCCAAATCATAACATTTGTGTTATGTTATAGTATTACTACTAAGTGGAGGAATTTTTGTCTTGTTACAGTATATGTGCTGATTACAGTATTTGTGCTAAATCATAGTATTTCTACTATATTATATTTTTCTTTCCAAGTATAGCATTTCTGCTATATAAGTGTATTCTGCTATGTTAAAATATTTGTGCTAAACCAGTGTATTTGTGCTGAAACATAGTATTTCTGCCAAATGTAGTATTTCTGTCAAATTACAGCATTTTTGCTATGTTGTACTGTTTCTCTAAATCATATTATTTCTGTAATGTTTAAGAATATTTGGCTAAATATATTCTTTCTGTTATCTTATACTATTTGTCCTAAATTCTTGTATTTTTGAGAAGTTATCGTGTTTCTGGTAAGTTACAATATTTCTGCTAAGTTCTGCTATGCTATTGTATTTCTGCCAAGTATTATGTTTCCTCTAAGATATTGCAGTTCTGCTAAGTTACTACATTTTAGCAAAGTTCCTTTGCTTCTGCAAAGTTTTTACAATTTCTGCAACTTTTCAGCTTTTTCAGCTAGTTTCAGCAGAAAGCTTCAGCTTTAAAGCATCCACACTGCATTTTCGCAGGAAATGCAAATTTTTCTAGTTGTGTGGATGCCCTAAAGGGCTGTTTTTGAAACTTAACTACTTTTTCCTACTTTCACGTAGAACAACCATTCAAACTTTAAAATGTTCACAAATTATTGGGCTATTCATGAATGATTCAGCTTTTTCATATCTGTTACCGTTTTATTTTTATCCCTCTTAAAGTTTTGAGTTGCAAAATTGTGATTTTTCAGAAAATACATGCGTTGTTATGGTTGCTATGCACTTGGCTTTCAGTGTGCCACTGTAGGTTTCGCAGTCTTCTCTTCATGTCCGAACAACTTCTTGCTACTTGCTCAATTTTCACTCAACTTCCACAAATTATACATCAAAACGTAGGTATTTTTGCTGGCTTTCAGAAAATGTCACTATCATTGTTGTGAGATTTATAGAATTTTGGCAAATCTCCTCAGACCAACACAAAGTCTCAAAAATCCCCATAGAAAGTCAATGGAGAGTTCGTTTAAAATCACCGCTTGATTTCTGTAATGATATCGATACTCCAAATAGATTTAGAGTTAGAAAGCGTTGTTTGAGGGCAAGTCAAGGCAGTTTTCGCTTTGCTCTACTCAGTTATGGTGCATTAGAAGTCAAATATCTTCAATAATTCATATTTTAATGATAAATTGTCAACACTTTAAGATTCCCCCATCTCTTCTGAACAAAACGGTGTAAGAATGACCGTTCTAGCCCCTACGGTTAGGAAATTATGGTCATTTGTTTGAGGGGAGTCGTCATTATGAGAAATAGACTGCAAAAATCCTGTGTCTCTCTGTGCTGCATGCACCTGTTTTGGCGGGAAAAAGTGCACAGGCTCTCTGATTGGTGGATTCAAATTCAGCAGCTCCCAGGCTGCTTGACTGAGCTAGAAACTTACTTCTCTCTCCCTGTGTGTGTGTGTGTGTGTGTGTGTGTGTGTGTGAGACAGAGAGCGAGAGAGAGAGAGAGAGAGAGAGAAAGCCTTTTTATGGGATGATCTCATTGTAAGATTTAAATTCAATATATTTAGACTGGTTGACTGAATTGGATCTTGTGTGTGTGTGTGTGTGTGTGTGTGTGTGTGTGACAGAGAGAGAGAGAGAGAGCCTTTTTATGGGACGATCTCATTGTAAGATTCAAATTCAATATATTTAGACTGGTTGACTGAATTGGATCTTGTGTGTGTGTGTGTGTGAGTGTGTGTGTGTGTGTGTGTGTGACAGAGAGAGAGAGAGAGAGAGAAAGCGTTTTTATGGGATGATCTCATTGTAAGATTCAAATTCAATATATTTAGACTGGTTGACTGAATTGGATCTTGTGTGTGTGTGTGCGTGTGTGTGTGTGTGTGTGTGTGTGTGTGTGTGACAGAGAGAGAGAGGGGGAGAGAGAGAGAGACAGGGAGAAAGCCTTTTTATGGGATGATCTCATTGTAAGATTCAAATTCAATATATTTAGACTGGTTGACTGAATTGGATCTTGTGTGTGTGTGTGTGTGTGTGTGTGTGTGTGACAGAGAGAGGGAGAGAGAGAGAGAGAGAGAGAAAGGCTTTATATGGGATGATCTCATTGTAAGATTTAAATTCAATATATTTAGACTGGTTGACTGAATTGGATCTTGTGTGTGTGTCTCTCTGTGCATGTGTGTTTCCATATGTGTCCATATGTGTGATTGTGTGGCTGTTATATATTTTTTTGCCGATTTTTTTTCATTTAACAAGTATATTTGAGGGACCCTTAGCATGTTCAGCATTTTTTCAGCTGTCCATTTTGCTTTTCCAATTTTTCTGTTTAAGTTATTACTATTGTGCTAAATCATAGCATTTCTGCTGTTTTATAAGATTTTTGCTAAATATAGTATTTCTGATTAATTATAGTTTTTCTACCAAATCATAGTACAGTATTTTTGCTTTTTATAGGATTTTTATAGGATATTTATATTGCTTAATATAGTATTTCTGCTTATTATAGGATTTGTGCTTAATAAAGTATTTCTGCTAAATGTAGTATTTATGCTTAATCATAGTATTTCTATATATTTCTGCCAGGTCCCCAGGCAGCCAATCCTCTGTGAGGACTGAGGCATTCAAATTTACATATCAGGGCCTGCACGGCTTCGCAGCCAGCCAATCATATCTTAGGGATGAGACATTCAAATTTACAAATCAGGGCCTGGACGGCTTCCCAGCCAGCCAATCATATATGTGGGCTGAGGCATTCAAATTTGCATATTGGGGCCTTCGTGGCTTCTAAGCCAACAAGTTATCGATGTCATATATCTCTAAAAATTCACATTTTAATGATAAATTGTCAACACTTGACGATTCCCCCATCTCTTCTGAACAAAACGGTGTAAGAATGACCGTTCTGGCCAATACAGTTAGGGAATTATGGTGATTTGTTTGAGGGGAATCCTCACTATGAGAAATAGACTGCAAAAATCCTGTCTCTGTGCTGCGTGTGTGCACCTGGGGCCCGTTCTTCGTACCTCGCTAAGTAAGTTAGCCGGATTTGAATGTTGACGATTTCGCGTGATCTTGGATCGTTCGGTTCTCCGAAGCTCATCTGGGACTTGCTGTCATAGCAACAGATCCGTAAGCGTAAACCTGCTCGGGAGCAGGTTTACTTTATGTAAACAGGATTAGATCGCGGCCACTCAGGTATGTCCGCTGCAGTTATATGAAAGCAAGAGCGATATTTCGCCACTGTTTTACCATAAATAAATATTATCAATGTAACTAAAGATAATGCAGCATTTGATTCTTTTATTGATTTCATACAGATACATACAGGTCATTTCCGAAAAAAAGGGAAATGTACTATTAATCATTCTATTACATGTAGTAGATCATGTCAGATGTAATTCATATTTTAGAGTAGTAATAGTAAATTACTTCGTGTAATCAAGATGAGAGACCACGACTATAAAAGCGAAGGTGGATTTGGGAAGTCTGTCGCAGACATGTCCTGTCCGTTTGTACGCGAGCAAGGAAGGTGGAAGATTGATAAGGAGAGTTTACAGAATTTAGCGTATATTGCGGGATAGACAGGATCCTTTAGCTCAGCACGACGGTGTGCTCATAGAGAGATATCGATTCTCCCGTGAGGGTATTATTTACTTTCTTCCTCTCTCTCTCTCTCTCTCTCTCTCCATATATATATTGTTATGGGTTCAGAATTGGTGGAGAGTACAAAGGCAAGACAGTCCAGAAGATTTGGGTCAAAGCGATCTTTTTATTGAAGTTTTCGCGCGGGAAGACAGTCACTGCACATGTCAGCAAGGGTCTTCACCAAAATTATACTTCAGACTGCTTTTATAGCATCAGGGTATTATAACGCCCCTTCTTGCGTTTACAAGCACATAATTTGCATGTACAGAACATTCATGTATTTTAAGCATAAAGTGCAACATAGAGGTTCCTCTTTTTGGCATCTTCTTCCAAAAAAGGCAATGGACCCGGGCCTCTGCAGTCTCCAGGGGCTGGTCCTCTCCACGCGTCACCTGTTGTCAAGAAAGCTCCAGTGCAACATGTTTGCTCAGTACATTCAGGCCTATGCTTAAATCTAGTTCTAGGTTATATGTGATATATGTATGTTTTGTAAGCATGTGTGCAATCTTTCCTAAGCTCCCGGCTTTTAACCAATGTGTCACCCAGACAGTCACGCTGAATGAAGCTTGAGACCTTTGATTACCTGGGAAAGCTTCAACTCCTTATGAGCACAGGACTGCAATGTGTGTATAAAGACATAATAATGCTGAAAGTGGTTATGCTGCACCTGTAATAAGGATTAATATGGTGTCAGCGTGTTAAATGATTACTCTGGTGTTCGTGTATTAACTGTCACCTGACCAGCTTAAAGCTATACGAGATAATATTAATGCTGATTAATCTGCTATCTAATATATTGTAGCAGTAAAGCAATTTCCTCTTTTCCACAATATATATATATATATATATATATATATATATATATATATATACTTACTGTACTGTATATACTTACTCCCGACTTACTGTGCATGCTTCAGTCACCCCTTGCATGGGAACAGGTAAAAGTGATGGAGTGTTATGTCAAACTACACACAAAAAACCCCACAATGTCAATAAATGTCACAGTACAAAAAGGGGTGTGACGAGGGGGTGCAGGACCACCACCCGTCTTTATTTGCTCTGCCCTTTTCTTGGTTGCTGTTATAAACAAACAGATTATTCCAGGGTCTCTTGTCATAGACTAAAAGCAATATAAGTGATAAATATTACCATTCTGTGGAATATTCTTATATTTCACTTTTACTTGTTCCCATGTTCTAGTGGGTCCTGTTGTGGCTCTAATGTGAAAGAGGATATGATGTAATATAATATAATGTGGTATAATATAATATCACATGATATAATGTAATATCATGGATCACTTACGAGTTTAATTTGTCAGCAACTTTCTGCCAGCCCTCTCTCCTTGCTTTTGCAGCCTTTGCAGTGTTCCCCTGCGTTTTAATTAAACTCTGAAACTCCTGATATCCCTCAATCAAGAGTTCTTGCTCTGCTGCCGTGAAATACTGTGCGCGCTCCTTCGACATCTTCGCCGACCAATCACAGGGTTGCCGATCAATGTTTCTACTATCGATGCGTAGCCCCTTTTAAACCACCCAGTGATCTCAGATTACTTCATCCAGCTATACTAATCGTCAACAACAGGTGTGTTCGGAGAACCGGATTAGCGAGCTCAAAGTTAGCGCGATGATTTGATCTTGGATGTGTCATTTGATCTTGGATGTAGTAAGCGAGGTACGAAGAACGGGCCCCTGGTTTGGGGGGGAAAAGTACACAGCCTCTGTGGATTCAAATTTAGCAGCTCCCAGGCTGCTTGACTGAAAACATGCTTCTCTCTCCCTGTGTGTGTGTGTGTGTGTGTGTGTGTGTGCATGAGAGAGAGAGAGAGAGCGAGAGAGAGAGACCCTCTTTAGGGTAGCATCTCATTGTTGGAAAAAAATATAATATATTCAGACTGGTTGACTGGCATAGACCCTCCGTGTGTCTCTCTCTCTGTGCATTTGTGTATACATATTTGATTTTGTGTGTATCTGTTGGCTGTTCCTTCTTGTTTTTTAAATTTATTTTTATTTCTTTATTTTTTTTTCACAGGTGAACAACAATTAGTTTTGAGGGAACTTAACCATGTTCCGTTTTTTTTTTCAGCTTGTCATCTTACTTTTCCAATATTTTCACTTAAGTTATTACTATTCTGCTCAATCATAGTATTTGTTCTAAATCATTGTTATTATGCTATATTGTAGTATTTCTGCTAAATCATACTATTTCTACTATATTATATTTTTCTTTCTAAATATAGCACTTCTGCTATATAATTGTATTTCTGCTGTTATAATATTTGTGCTAAACCAGAGTATTTGTGCTGAAACATAGTATTTCTGCCAAATGATAGTATTTCTGTCAAATTATAGTATTTGTGCTAAAACATAGTATTGATTTAAAATTACAATATTCATAGTTCATCACAGTGTCTCTGGTAAATCACAGTATTTCTGCTCTGTTCTACTATTTTTCTAAATCATAGTGTTTCTGTAATGCTTAAGTATTTTGGGCTAAATATATTCTTTCTCTTATCTTATACTATTTCTCCTAAATTCTTGTATTTTTGAGAAGTTATCATGTTTCTGGTAAGTTACAATATTTCTGCTAAGTTCTGCTATGCTATTGTATTTAGGCAAAGTATTATGTTTCCTCTAAGATATTGCAGTTCTGCTAAGTTATTCCATTTTAGCAAAGTTCCTTTGCTTCTGCAAAGTTTTTACAATTTCTACAACTTTTCAGCTTTTTCAGCTAGTTTTTGCAGACAGCTTCAGCTTTAAAGCATCCACACTGCATTTTCGCAGGAAATGCAAATTTTTCTAGTTCTAGTTGCCACTTTTTGCACTTTTTTTGGCACTTTTCTACTTCCACAATTTTCAGCCGATTTTCACCGTTCAAATTTTAAACTATTCTGCTATTTCTGCTAATGTGCGCTATGACTTTTGGTATTTTTAACTATTATACTTTTTAAAATATTAAGCTTTTTTCCTTTAATTTGTCCCATTGAAATGAATGGGAACCTTCCACAATTCTGCTAAAACTTGCTTGTTTTTGAAACTTAACTACTTTTTCCTACTTTCACGTAGAACAACCATTCAAACTTTAAAATGTTCACAAATTATTGGGCTATTCATGAATGATTCAGCTTTTTCATATCTGTTACAGTTTTACTTTTATCCCTCTTAAAGTTTTGAGTTGCAAAATTGTGATTTTTCAGAAAATACATGCGTTGTTATGGTTGCTATGCACTTGGCTTCCAGTGTGCCACTGTAGGTTTCGCAGTCTTCTCTTCATGTCCGAACAACATCTTGCTACTTGCTCAATTTTAACTCAACCCACACAAATTATACATCAAACGTAGGTATTTTGTCCCGATATATCTTCAGACACTCCTGACGCTCACAATTCAAGAATTTTTTTCTCACCTATTACCGTTCTGGAATGAGTTACACTTGTTTGAGGGTAGGAAATTCATCCTTCGCTCAGATTTCTTCAGATTTCAAACTCTGGAAATGAGGCAATTTTTTCTCTCGTCATATCTTTTTAATGGATTTCCACACAGACCTGAAAATTTCCATGACTGTTCACCAAAGCCTGCTGTCTCTTATGGTGAAAGAATGATATCGATACTTCAAATAGATTTAGAGTTAGAAAGCGTTGTTTGAGGGCAAGTCAAGGCAGATTTGCTTTGCCTCTACTCAGTTATGGTGCATTACAAGTCAAATATCTTCAATGATTCATATTTTAATGATAAATTGTCAACACAGATTCCCCCTTCTCTTCTGAACAAAACGGTATAAGAATGACCGTTCTAGCCCCTACGGTTAGGAAATTATGGTCATTTGTTTGAGGGGAGTCCTCACTATGAGAAATAGACTACAAAAATCCTGTCTCTGTGCTGCGTGTGTGTAAAAACGGCTGCACCTGTTTTGGCGGGAAAAAGTACACAGCCTCT
Source organism: Oreochromis niloticus (assembly GCF_001858045.2). Lineage (NCBI taxonomy): Eukaryota > Metazoa > Chordata > Actinopteri > Cichliformes > Cichlidae > Oreochromis > Oreochromis niloticus. The sequence goes on along the minus strand of NW_020327812.1, from coordinate 129,503 downwards.
CTGATTGGTGGATTCAAATTTAGCAGCTCCCAGGCTGCTTGACTGACCTAGAAAGTTTCTCCTCTCTCCCTGTGTGTGTGTGTGTGTGTGTGTGTGTGTGTGTGTGTGTGTGTGTGTGAGAGAGAGAGAGAGAGAAAGCCTTTTTATGGGAGCATCTTATTGTATGATTTAAATTCAATATATTTAGACTGGTTGACTCAATTTGATCCTGTGTGTGTCTCTCTGTGCATGTGTGTTTCCATATGTGTCCATATTTGTGATTGTGTGACTGTTATACTTTATTTTTTTTTTTCTGATTTTTTTTCATTTAACAATTACATTTGAGGGACCCTTAGCATGTCCAGCATTTTTTCAGCTGTCAATTTTGCTTTTCCAATTTTTCTATTTAAATTATTACTATTGTGCTAAGTCATAGCATTTTTGCTGCTTTTCAGTATTTGTGCTAAATACAGCATTTCTGCTAAATCATACTATTTCTGCTATTTGATAAGATTTGTGCTAAATATAGTATTTCTGCTAAAACATAGTTTTTCTACCAAATCATAGTACAGTATTTTTGCTTTTTATAAGATTTTTATAGGATATTTATTTTGCTTAATATAGTATTTCTTCTTTTAATAGGATTTGTGCTTAATATAGTATTTCTGCTTTTTATAGGATTTGTGCTTAATATAGTATTTCTGCTTTTTATAGGATTTATGCTTAATCATACTATTTCTATATATTTCTGCCAGGTCCCCAGGCAGCCAATCCTCTGTGAGGACTGAGACATTCAAATTTACATATCAGGGCCTGCACGGCTTCCCAGCCAGCCAATCATTTCTGAGGTCTGCCGTTTCTTCTCTCGTCATATCTCAGCGACGGATGTACAAAGAGCAATGAAAATCGCAGTCAAAGTACACCAAAGTCCGCTGATTCACCCAATACAAGAATTATGTTTCTAGTCCATCTAGTTTTTGAGTTACACGACGTTTTGTAACTCCAAAAAACGGCGTTTTTTGCCTCTCACCGCGATCTGATTCCAACTGCTCATCACCCTGTTACCCAGGCTCTCACTCTCTTTCCAGGTGGCGCAGTTGGTAATGACACGGGTCTGCAACCCAAAGGTCGTGGATTCAATTCCACCTTTGTCAACATGTTTTTTTTCCCTACAAATTAATACACTATCACAGACCACTAATTCATATTGATCATTTATTACAATTCTGCAAAGTTTTATGATTTTAGCAGCTTTTCTAATATGGACCTCAGATTCTTGTTAACACTCCATGGCACAAATACTGTTCCCTTTAGGCTCTGTGTATGTGTGTGTGTATCAATATTTCTCCCATTTTAAAGTATTACTCCTCCATAATTGTATTTCTGTTAAATCAAAGTACTTTTACTACATCTTAGTACTTCTGCTCAATCATAGTATTTCTGCTAAATCATAGTATTTTTGCCATATCATGGTTTTTGTGCCAAATCAAAACATTTGTGTTATGTTATAGTATTACTACTAAGTGGAGGAATTTCTGTCATGTTATAGTATATGTGCTGATTACAGTATTTCTGCTAAATTATAGTATTTCTGTCAAATTACAGTATTTGTGCTAAAACATAGTATTAATTTCAAATGACAATATTCATAGTACATCACAGTGTTTCTGGTAAATCACAGTATTTCTGCTATGTTGTACTATTTTTCTAAATCATAGTGTTTCTGTAATGTTTAAGTATTTTTGGCTAAATATATTCTTTTTGTTATACTATTTCTCCTAAATTCTTGTATTTTTGAGAAGTTATCATGTTTCTGGTAAGTTACAATATTTCTGCTAAGTTCTGCTTTTCTATTGTATTTCTGCCAAGTATTATGTTCCCTCTAAGATATTGCAGTTCTGCTAAGTAATCACATTGTAGCAAAGTTCCTTTGCTTCAGCAAAGTTTTTACAATTTCTGCAACTTTTCAGCTTTTTCTGCTAGTTTCAGCAGACAGCTTCAGCTTTAAAGCATCCACACTGCATTTTCGCAGGAAATGCAAATTTTTCTTGTTACACACTTTAGTTACATAAAACATGTGAGTTTTGATTCTATGTACTGTATAGCCTGTATAATAAATAAATATGTAGCCCAATAAGTATAAAATCCAGAAAGCTACACAACATGGGGCGGTTCATTTACAAACACAAGTCTAACTTAAGTTTCACACTGTTATTTGTTAGAAAACAAATACATTGTGTTGCGAAAAGCAGTTTCACCCCGGTTCGTATATTCGTCAGGCCTCCAGAAAGAACACCGGGACTCAGTAGTCAATTAACAATACTTTTATTGGGGGGATACTCCCACTGGGTTTAAATCTGGGACTCTCGGCCATTTGACCTTAGAACTGAAGAAGCTTCTTGGATGAGAGGTGAAACGTCTTCAAGCAACTCAAAGAAGTCCAGACGCTTTTCTTTGCAAACTCCTTTGACTTTTATTAATATACACTTATTGATTATACCTTCTAGAAGGGAGATGTACAGAACCCTGGACTTTTCTCTGCAGATCTCTACCCCTTTGTCTGTTACATGCAGTTTTGTATAAGTGACCCCCCCCTTCTAATCCCTCTACGAGGTGCCATAAAACTAAGTGCTATGTTTACCTACTTTTACTTGTGTGTGTGCGAGCACGTGAATGCCTACATGTGCGCGTTCCCGCGTGTCTGTGTGAGTGCTCGTGAGTGACTGTGTGTGCATACCTGATATATGCGTGCACGTGAGTGAGTGTGCATATAGGTGTGGGAGTATATCAGTTAAAACACTGTGGGTATGTGTCTCTTCTTAGGGGCCATAAATACCATCTCCCCTCCAGACCACAGTTATCCAGTTACAAATCTACTTCTAAGCTCATGACACAATCAGGCCTTTATTATATTGAGGGCAGTGTCAGTGTCTCTACAATAATTCTACATTCTATCTTAACACATTTCTAAACTCTAAAGCAAACTAAACATTCCGACATGTCTAAACTCTAAAATAAGCTAAACATCCCTACAATTGTTACATGCTTAAATTACACAAAATGTCAGAAATCTGCACTGTCATGAACAAAAATTTAAACCTAATTTTTCATGATTTGTTGGATTAACCCACTGAGGTCTGAAATACAACCGGCCATTTTTGACTTCTTTTGAGTTTACGTTTGTATTTCACCCTCAAATTGTTTCATTTTATTTTTTTCCCCTTGCCTTGTTTGGTATCATTCTTTTCAGCTCAACTGAATTTAGTTGTTTTTTTTCACTGACATACTGCATTAGTATTACTTAGTGATGGGTAGATGAGGCCTCGTGAAGCGTTTCAGCACATTCTCCAAACTGTATCGATACTGTGTCGACACAGTGTTGCTGTTTTGCGCCATACTGACACCTGCTGGACCTTAAATATCATTGCAGGCAACTTACTTGAGACTCACAACAGACACTGATTCAATGACCTAGTCATACTTGTACACTGTAAGGTATTGTACTTTCTATGGAATCATTTTATATGTTTTACATTGCAAATATTGTAGAAATCTTTAAAATATACTGTGAATTACATTAAGTGAAAATTAAATGAAAGTATTGTGAATATAATATTACCCATTTAAATGTAATTGACTCAGAGTTTATTATAAATTTCTATTCGGAAAAATAAGTTTATCCAATGTTTTTGCATTCAGTCTATTGCGTTTTGGTTTTTTTTGTTTTTTTGACACCATTTCTCCAGCTTTGGAAAACTCACAGGCATAGATGAAGCTGGGGTACACAAAAACTGTAAAGCCAGGTGGAAAAGGTTCTGATAAGATGTCTTCTTATTCCCCCAGTACGTTAAAGGATCCTCTGATCTCGGAATTTTTCTCTCCGACACTCTCCACAATACTAAGGGGTTGACAGTCCTTTATAATAAAATTCAGGACTGCCTGGTCCAGAACAGTCTTCCTAGATGCTTGATTTCAAAATAATAAAACACATATTAATAAAAAAAATGATGATAAAGCTGTTCAGTGTCAATATAGGCCTACTTGTGTTCATTCTCGGTGTGTTTGTCGCCTCATTTTCACGTTTGGCTCTGTAATGCCTAAACACTGAGGAGGTGCTTTTGTTTGTGTAAGAAAGCTCCGCAGAACAGATGCGACATTGCATAAAATGAAATAATTTACACTGCAGGTCACATTGCTGTTTTTCCTATTCTGATAGATTACACTGAAACAAAGACAGACAAACTATTTGCAGTTAAAAGATCAAAATGATCACACACAGCAGAAACATTTCTTTTTCTTTCTCTTTCGAGCTCCATTTTGTTATGGAGAGATGTGTATTTTTATTTATCTTTGCGAGAGTAATTTTGTGGTTTTTTTGGTGGCGACTCCTTCCGTTGACAGATGCGGATGCGGTACCTTTTAAACACAGTTTGGCGCGTTGGCAATGAGCGATACAGTAGCTGTATCGATCATGTGACTTTTCCTTAAAGCGACGCACGCACTGACACAGGCTTCACTCTGTGAGCTTGATACAAGCGCCGGTGGGTCAGTGTTGCTGGACCCATCACTAGTATTACTGATCTGAAATCACACAAAGAACTTAAAATCCTAGTAGTATTTTTTATTGTAAAAAAAAACACAGGCATGTTGAGTAAATTTTATAACTTAAAATGCAAATATAAATTGTACATTTTGTAAACAAATACAACTATTTATCTAAAAATGCAGCCAATACACCTGCCGTTTTTTTTTTCATTTTGTACAACCATTTAAAAATATTACTAAAACTAAAGTGAGAGAACAATCAGGTGTTGCATTAAGATGCCCCACAAATGATGTGTGCCAGTAAAAAAAAAAGTTTGTCCACCAAAAGACAGAGGAGAACAGCACAGGGATAAACCTGCAGGCCTGACAACAGGAGGTGTATCACTCCGCTGGTTTTCTATTTAGTGACAGTGTTTACACTGCAATGTGCCTTTGTGACATTCATAAGTGCCCTCACTGACACACAAAACAAAACGACTACACAACAGAACAGCTACACAAGACAACACAACACACTAAGTATACACTCCACACTAAACGTCACAAATCTCCCACATCTAAAAACTCTCTCTCTCTCACTCGCTCGCTCTGTCTCGTTGCCGTTACCGTCACTCCCAAAACTCTCCCCTCTTCCTAAACAACCAAATCCCACGTGTTGACTTTTTTAAAATTGGTCGACATGGTACATTTTTCCACCGATAGGAAAGAGGTGGCTTTTTTTTCCTTTCTTTACTGTTTTCGCGCTGTCCTTAGAAAACACACACACACAAAAACGTGATGACAGTATTTAGTAAAAAGCATGGCTTATATATATTATCATAACTCTGGATTTACTGGCCTGTAATTAAAATTTAAAAACTTTGAAGTCCGAACTTTTAATGAGGGCTGAAACAGAGACTCAGCGTGGCTGCAGCTTTTTTGCTATGTCAGCTTAAATCAATCATGTGATTTGGAGGTGCAGCGTGTCCGTGGACCACAGAGGGTTAATAACACTCACCTTCCTTCCATTTCCAGAGTGTAACATCCAACCACCTGTGTAAAATCTGAAATTCCCATGGTGTTGTTCAAAATTTGCTCTGGCACAATCATAAGCATCGCTTGCTACTGAAAACAAGAAAAAAGCCGGTCCTGCTATGGGCTGAACCATTTGTTAATGGTGGAGTGGGGGAACACTATGCAATATATTCAGTTTTAGCATTTATATCCACTGTTGACTGTAACTACGTTCAAACTGTTAATGCTATCTTATTTTAATAAACAACACTGTCATATGCAAAACTGGGGTGGCACTTGGGGTGGCAAGGGATGATTTTAGGGTGGCACTTGCCACCCTTCTAGATCGGCCACTGCATGGCATCCGCAATCATGCCTCACCAGCTTAAAGTCTGTACTGGGCCCTGTCATTGTTGCTGTTGTGTGTGTGGCTACAAGTTGCAAAGCTGCAGCCGTTTGTTTGTGAAACAGAAAGCATAAGAATAAAGACGCTGAAAAGCATGAGAATGTGGACAGGCAACAACACCACCACCACCACCACCTCGGTCTGCCAATCCAGAGGCACCCCTGATCTCCACGCAACATTGTAGAGGCGTGTCAACCAGGAAAGCCCTACAACATCCAGAGCCTTCTTTAACTCAGGGCGGACCTCATCCACCCCAGAGGCTCTGCCGCCAAGGAGTTTTGGCCTTCCGTCCACACTGAGATGGCGTTTTTGGTCATGGAAAGCTGAGCTTTTTGAAAATGCTCTCCAAAGTGATGTATTTGAAAATGCTGTTTTCGTGTCGCAGTGTGGACTGCGAAAACTGAGTCTTTCGAATACGATGATGTATTTTTGTCATGTGATGCAGTCATGTGACCAATTCAACTAAGATGGCGGATGGCATTTTACAGCAGTTGTTTTGTTTGCTCTCAATTTTGACAGCCCTATTAGAGATTAATATCAGTTTGTACATGCTCCAGAAAGCTCCGGATAAAATTCAGCATTTTGCCTCGAAAGTAAATAAACGGCAGAAAGAAATGATGCAGGTCGAATTGTCTTACGTTTCACGCATGCGCAGTACAGGAATGTAACGTTTTCAGTGTGGATTAAAACGATTGAAACGTTTTCAAATTTATCCAGATTAGTGTAGTTATTAGGTTAGCTAGAGAGCTGGGATGCTGTGTAATACATGAATAAACCTAAAATACAATGGTTTGGACATTCTTTTGCTTGTTTCCCTACTGTAGCGGTTTCTGCAAGCATACAGGGCTCTTAGAGGGTACAAGATGACAACTTTGGAATCATATTTGTTTGTCAAAGCTGAACACAGGGCAAACTACGCTAAATTAGCATTTTTAGCTAACAGCTACAGTAAGCATAAAAATTGCTGTACGGCTATCATTTGTTAACATGTTCTTATACATGTAATACATTTATCACCAACCTGAGAGTTTATCCGCAGGTCATTCGACATGACGAATGACTTCTTAGGTCTTCATCCAGCTCAAGATGCTGTAGATTCCCGTCAGTAACAAGCTGGTAAAACGGAGTTCTATTAATCTGCGCTTGATTACTCGGAACCGGATTAAATCCCCAAAAAATGAATTTTGGAACTGAAATTGAATCGTAGAACTGAAACTGAATGGTGAGAAGTGAAACTGAAATTATTCGAGAGCTACATTTTTAAAGGATAAAATGCAGTTTCAAAGCAAATTAATTCATTTTCAAAATATAAAATTCAATTTCAATTTAGTGACGATCTTTTTTTAAACCAATATATTGAATTTCAAATTAGGCTAATTCAAATTCAGTTTTAAAAAACATTTATTCAAGTTACAATTCAGATTCAGTCTGAGCAATTCAAATTCGAATTTAACTTATTCAAATTCAGTTTCTGATGGCACAAAGTTCTGCTCATACATCCCCCTTGTCACAGGACTCTGCTTTCACCACAGAAGATGTGCAAGTGGGATTAATCAGAATCAATCAGAATCAGAATACTTTATTAATCCCGAAGGAAATTAGGGTTACAGCAGGCAGCACGCTAATGGCGCATGTGCACTTACAAAGGAACCTTCTGACCAAACTTACACAAACAACACATTGGGAAGACATGTCAGAGGGGTAGGCTGATAGGAAAAAAACAACAAAAATACATAACAGAGTGAGAGGAGGAGAAAAAAAACTCCACTCAGACTGAGCTCCTAATGGGAGAACAGTTTGATAACAGAAAAAAAACACCTCAGCACAAAAAGCACATGACTATCAATACACCATAGAAACACAAGACAAGCAACAGGGGCGGGTAAAGGGTAAAAGAGAGCCGGTGTAGACAGCGCATCCGGTCCTGCATTATGTCTGCGCTGGTCCAGTCGACTGCCATCTTCCCCGGGAGGGGACAAGCATCGAAGGCGTTTGGAAAGGGAGAGGGGGGGGGTGAGTGTGTATCAGTGTATGTGTGTGTGTGTGGTGAGGTCCTCCAAGTATTCGTTCCACCACCCGACAATTTTCTCAGTCAAAGTCAGCAGTGCTCCACCGGCACTACACACAGTGTCGGTTTGCCAGGATCTCTTGGAGGCAGTCTCCGAAATTGTTTTTTTCCTGTGTTTACAACCAGCAATAATCATAAACAGGCACAATAATAATCTTACATCTCTGATACCGGAGATGTCAGAACAAACTGGTCTCTGACTGGACTTATGTGATATATGAACAGCAACACAATCTGATTCCTACTCTAGATGGAATGAGTTTCAGTTTGTGGTGTAGCTGCAACATGATCAGCGTTATTGCTGTGTTTGACAGTGAACTCTAGTTTTAGCTTAGGCTAGGGCTGCTCGATTATGGCAAAAATGATAATCACGATTATTTTCACTGAAATTGAGATCTCGATTATTTGACGATATTTATTTAACAATAATGGCTTTAAAGATTGTCAAAAAATAATATAAAATAGTGTGCAAATACTGATTACAGTGCAAATGTTTACAATATAAAAAATAAATGAAAAATGTAAACATCTATGTTTAGTGAACTTCAAAATACTGCACAATATTTGATCCACGTCTGATTCCGCGAACCCATATTGTTTCCACCAATGTTCCCTCAAATATTTCATGTGTCTGAGCGAACACACAAACTCCCTGAGCGGTCCCTTGGACCACTGTGAGCGACATCAGACGTGTGCACTGTGGTCACGCCAGCATCTAATCCATCCAAGTTACATGGTTTATTAAAATAATCAAATTACAGCATTTACATTTATGTTAGACTACTTTTAATTAACTGCTTTAGCCCACTTACAATGAAAATTTAAAAAATCCTGTTCATGACCTGTGTAGTATGTTAACACTATTGGAAGTAACAATAACTTGAACTCCAATTTTGAAAACACAACTTTCTTTCTTTTTTTTTTTTTCATAAAGCTCTGACTTGTATTATGAGTCTGAGTCTGTGGTCTGAGAGAGTCCTATAACTCTCTGTCGGCCAAATACAGTATATAATGACCAATGTTGGGCAATTAATTATATAGTTACTACTTCAAAAAAGTAACTCAGTTTGGCAAACAACAAAGTTTTTTGCAGCTATTTTTTTTTTTAATGCAGCCAGGGCGTTTTTTTAAATAAACATTTCAAACTATTTACAGAACAATCAGCTGTTCTGCATCAAATCTGATGCCACACAAATTATTTGTGCCGCTCCAAAAAATAATTTCTGTCCACTATGAGATAAAGGAGAGCAACAGCCTGATACCTGCAGGCCTGACAACAGGAGATGTATCACTCCTGTAACACCTGTAACACTCAGCAGCCGCCTCATTGTTCTGACACACACAACAAAACTATTGACTACACTACACACTAAGTACACAAGATTTGCGCTAAACGTCTCAAATCTCTCACATCTCAGAACAACGCCGTCACTCCTAAAACTTCCCCCCGTTTCTTAACAACTAGATGCCACGTTGCCATATCATTTTTTGATTGGTCGACACGGTACTTTTTTCGACCAATAGGAAAGGGTGGGGGGTTTTTTGGTTTTGTTTTTGCTCACAGGTGGAGAGTGCTTTCGAGCGTTTTCCTTATAAAACGCCATTTTTACCGTTTCTTCCCGCAGTAAATATAAACAACGATAGTATTCAGGAAGAAAACCAAACATTGCATATATTTTTATCATAACTCTGGTTTTACGTGGCCTATCAACACAATTTAAAAACTGGTATAAAGTCCACACTTTTTCCGTCAATTGTTCCATCTGTCCTGCTCACATCTCCAATGGTTGTACACGTTGTCATTAATGTGGCTTCACTGCACATCAGCCACGCGCTTTGCTAGCTAAAACACCGGTGTCGGCACATAAGGACGTCTGTCAGCGACGTTGATTGGCTGCATATATACGAATGTGAATCGCATTATTGGCTGGACTATAGGATAAGGTGGCATCGTTCTAATCCCATACAGGAGCAGCCAGTCACTTACTGACTAACACTGCAAAACAGAATTGTTAAAGTTTTAATTTTAATTTCAATTCAGGTTAGATTTTTTTTGTGCACAACGCAGATTTTCTGTGCGCAGAGACTGTGCCAGCAGTGCGCAATAGCGCACGTGCGCAGCTTAGAGGGAACATTGGTTTCCACACCACTGAAGTCGTGTGTTAAGAGATTTTTTAGGATTTTGGGATTTTTATTATGTTATGCTTAAAAGTACGTTTCATTATCTAAATGTGTTTGCTCTTTCAGCTTAAATGGGGAAGTCACACTCTCTGCAGACTCTTAAATGGGGAAGTTACACAGGAAGCCTGCAGTTCTATTTTATCTCTTCCTGTACGTCTCTGAGAATGCTATGAATAAAAAGGCTGACAACTATTGCACGGTGCGAGTCTCCCTGAGTCTCACCCGTGTACACGTTAAACCTGTCTGAGCGTTTTTATTCCGACCTGAGTTGCAATACAGGAAAACTCCTGACATTTCTTGGTCCTTCGAGCCGGATGGGACACAGCACTTTTGTGTGACCCCGCAGGAAAGCCTCATCGAGTCCTGCCGTCGTGAGAAGCCCGTGCTGAAGTCTGTCGACAGCTCCTGTCCAGGTACAGGATAGAGTCCAGAGACGTGAATTCGGGTTCTGGCCGGCGTTCTTATAAGTGGTCCACGGCGGTGGGGGTCGATGAGGTAGACCTGAGAGACCGGCAGTGAATCAGCAACCAGGTGAATATTAACACTCTGAGACACCTCGCGTAAAACGTTTAGGCTCGCCCAGAGGGGCTGGTAGCATTCCTAAAAGTAAAGGCTCGCCTGGAAAAGGGCTGGAAGCATTTTTAGGTGGATTTCTAAAAGTAAAGGCTCGCCTGGAAAAGGGCTGGAAGCATTTTTAGAAGGGTTTCTAGAAGTAAACGCTCGCCTGGAAAAGGGCTGGAAGCATTTTTAGATAAACCTCGTCCATAAAACGTAGTACGCGTTGAAAAGGTATTGTTGTTGTTTTATTTTTGTTGGTGGAATAAGTTGATTTTACAGCACAATAAGGAGGCTGAACTATTCCACTATTTTGTTTGCTGTTGGCCACCCAAGTACTGGTGAAAAGAGAGAAACGGGTCATGTTTCATCACATAAAGATGACACCGCTTTCAAGAATAGCTTGAAAGTAGAAGGCCGTGTCAACTACCTCTCTCGATTCTCGTGCCAGAGAAGGTGCCGCAGTTGTGTAGTTGTAAAGTATTAAAATTATGAGGATTAAAATGGGTAACTCACTGCTGACGAGCAGTGGTTAGAAAAGAAATGTCCAGGTGCCGGACAAATTAGTGCATATAGATGGAGAAATCCAAAGAAAACCTAAATGTCCCACGTGGGAGGGAAAATGCATTGACTAAATTATAAGAAACCCTCCAAGCAGAAATAAATACTGAAGAGGATGCTAAAAAGAAATCAAAGCATACACAAGAGTTGTATTTCAAAGCATGGAACGAGGGATGAAGTGGAATAAACAAAAGGTTAAAGGTTAAATTAAGGTTAAAAATGAAACAAATGAAACAAAATTGGGATGCATGAAACCAGATAATTCACACGAAAATATATCAAATAAAAAAGAGAGATGCATAAGGTATATTAAGGCTGTGTCATTGTTCAGCCAAGGAAAATGTCTCCAGCTTGGGAAGGTGTGAAGCTGCAGATTCACACAGACCTGTGATGGATACATAATAAAATATAAACTAACAAACTATTGTATATCAGTAGTGAAGTAGTGTATTGTAATATACTATTGCTGTTATAAAAAAAGGAAAAACAATATAATGATAACATTAATAATGACATACTATTAATAAGAAGAGGCACCTCAGTCAGTTATGATGTGAGGTGGAAGATTGTTAAAAGTAGTCTGATTCAAGCTTAAGGTTTGCTCAAACTCAGTACAATGATATATGAGATGAAGAAAATAAGGAAATAACTACACTAATCAGGTGCATAGAGACACTTGACCTGCTTGTAAACCTGTCATCTTAGATGAGACTTTGTTAAGATGAAGACCTATACTAACAACTAATGAGCCAAACCCTGTATACAACAGCTACAAGAGTGAGAAGCTGAATTAAATAAATATGTGGACACTACCAAGCTAATGAGGAGCGGTGACGCACATGGAGATGCTGGTTTTGCTCACTACAATTGTATAAATGGAGTTTGAATTCATTACAATATGAAAGCATATTTTGAGTGATTCTAACTGTGTAAATGCTGTGAGTAGTAGGTTTTGAGTGATTGGGTGTGATTTGTACAAAAAAAAAAAAAAAAGTAATAATAACACTACAAAGGTTCATAGTGGAGTGAGTGAACAAGTGGAAGTTTGAGAGAAAAGGCAGTGTGTGTGATGATTCCTGATGTCTGAAAGAGCTCAATTTAAAAGTGTGTGTGAAATAAAGGTGTATCGTTTTTAGATCAAGAGATTTAGATTGGTTTTAGCAGAATTAAAGAGGGTTTTTAGACTATAAATACAATGAAAGACAGAGTCTGCAGAAACAGGAAATGTGTGCCTGTCGGTGACAGGAAACCGTGTGTGTGTGAGGAGATAGGTTGAATTTTGAACTCAGTGATAAGATGCATGAATTAAACCGTATTGTAATAAATACTTGCAATGAAGAAAGCAGCTTACACTCAATTAATATGAACGCAAAACCTTGATGCCATAGGCAATTTGTTTTATTTTTGTTTGTTTGCTTAGTAAGTTTGGAAAACAAATTTGTGATCATACTTGTGGATCACAGTGACACATAATGATTTGGGCATATGATTTACTGATGCCTAGTTTTAGAGCTGTGAGCTATGAGCTTACACTGTCACACATCAGAATTGCTGTATGCTGTATCACGCGCTGACCTTCACAGCACCCCACAGGCTGGTGTCGTTGATATCTTTGTAGACGGTTCAGCGTCCAAAGGTAGCCTTGGGCGGAACTGTGTAGGTTATGCGGTAACCACAGTAGACACAATTTTAGAAGCAAAAGCACTAACTTCCTCACACTCTGCACAGAGCGCTGTTCTGTGCAGCTCTTCATGCTGTTACACGTGCCTGTCACCTGCCTGTCACCTGCATGAGGGACAGGGCATAAAACATATACACTGACAGCCAATATGGCTTTGCAGCTGTACATCATTTTGCAAAAATTTGGCAGAATAGAGGAATGGTTAGTGCAACATGGAAATCTTTTAAAAGCACTGTTGGAAGTGATATATTGCCTGAACAGTACAGTTAGCATTATGTAAATGTGCTGCACACCGGAAAGGCTGCTCAGAGGTCACTGAAGGCACTGAAGGCACTTCGCAGATCAAAGCCACAAAAGCAGCAGCACAACAAGCTATAGACATATTAATGTCTGACTCCTCAATGCAAATACCACTTGATGTGCTTATGAATGAACGAAAAGCCGCACCAACTAGAGAACAAAAGAAGTGGTTAAAATGTGGAGCACAGCTAGAAAGTGGTTTGATGACTTGTAATAGCAAACCAATACTCCCAAAGTCCCTACACAAATCAGCAGCATTATTGTCAACAGGAGGGGGGGTAGGAGTGGTAGATAAAATTTCGGAAATTTGTCGGAACATGCATGATTTGCCAAAAACATAACGCACATGATGCGCATAATGCACACCACCTCATCCTTTTCATACAATCCACATGGGATTTATTGAGCTAAATGAATGCCAAGGCTTAGAATACTAGTGATCATAGACGTGATCTCAAAATGGCCAGAAATCTATCCTGTAAAAAAGCAGACGCCATCTCAGTAGCAAAATGTTTGTGCAACCATTTCATTCCAATATGTGGTATCCCCACTCTGATAAGATTGATCAGACAATGGGACACATTTTATTAATGAAGTAATCAGTAAGGTCTCTGAAGCACTAGGATTTAGCATCAAACATCACTGTGCACTGGTGGAAGTGCAGAGTGCCGGACTGGTGGAAAGAACTAACGGCAATAAAACAGAGACTGAGAAAATGCATGGAAGAAACAGGGAGACCATGGCCTGAGTGTATAGGCCTAGTAAAAATGTGGATGAGACTGACATAAAGTTTTCAGAAACTCACACCTTTTGAAATCATTCACGGTAGACCATTTCCACTACCAATCACAAATGAGCCCATAGATAAGTCAATAAGAGGAACTATAAGAGGAATGGATGACTAAATTACTTGAAAATAAAGAGATTGTTCTAAACAACTCTCCAGTGTCTTGCAGGTTGAAACCAGGTGATTGGATCCTGATCAAAGTACTCCAAAGGAAAAATTGGAGTTCACCAAGGTGGGAACATCCTTATCAAGTGCTACTCACCACACCTACTGCCTGCAAAATAGCAGAAAGACCGTCCTGGATCCATCAAAGCCACTGCAAAAAAGTGAGTGACGACCTAAACGTTTAGACGCCGACACCCCTAACTCACTCCTGGTGATCTATTGGTGGAGGGAGGGCTGATCAGGTATACCCCGCCTTCTTCTTCTTGCCGGTAGTCTACTCATCAGAGGTCACAGGTGTGTCTGGTCATCATGAAGACACTCGTCCTCCTAGTGGCTAATGTTGCACTCCTGGTGAGTTTCTTAACACTCACCCGAAAGAAAGAAGATGAACAACACCACCTGCGGACAAGATGGACACATGACAACTTACATATTCGTGACATGACACAAGACCACATTCATCCATGGATGAACAACGCATGGTATCGATATATACATGACAGCACACCCAGAAAAGACTGCTATGTTTGCTCCTATATGCCCCCAACGACACAGTACGCCACCTTGTATGCGAAGGGAATGGACATAATTCAGGCCAAGTGTGCCGCAAGCTACGCCAGCCGTGGGTATCAATTCCAGGGAATCGTGGTCAACCATGAGGAACCTCTCCAGATAGGACTGCGAAATGGCACATGTGACAAATGGTTCTGGGTTGACCTGAAAGTGAAGCACAGAAGTAAGGCTAAATCATTCCCAGTCTTTCTTGGAAACAATGGGAATTTGAGCCACAGCCTATGCTACCGCCAAGAGAACAGATCCACGCCAATGGGAAACACCACCAACTGCAAAGCAGTACAGACACACGCTCTTGGAGGGCCCGTGAAGAGCAGCAACATCTGCGCTCAGTGCACTCCCATTTTCATATCTGACCACACTGTCAAGATAACCATGGACGCCACGTCAACATCAACGTCAACAACAAGGAAGAGACGAAGCACCCCAGACCTCAAGCAGCATGATTCCATATGGGGTTCCGATGTCCCAGAGGAATTTAAACTTTGGACTGAAAGACAAAAGGTTCTGAATGCTTCATGTAAATTCAACAATGAACAGGATCAGGAAATTGACGCTCTGTGCATTGCAGTAATGCAACACAGGGTAGCATTGGACATGATTCTCGCCGAGAAAGGAGAAAGGTGTCCTCTTTAACAACACATGTTGCACATACATTCCAGATAATGTGCACTCACCGAACATGACTGATGCTCTGAAAACACTCAGACAACTTCGGGATGCACAACAACGAGACTATGCCACAAACACAGACTATGTACATATACATATGTACAACAGGAGGGAATGTTAAGAGATTTTTTAGGATTTTGGGATTTTTATTATGTTATGCTTAAAAGTACGTTTCATTATCTAAATGTGTTTGCTCTTTCAGCTTAAATGGGGAAGTCACACTCTCTGCAGACTCCTAAATGGGGAAGTTACACAGGAAGCCTGCGGTTCTATTTTATCTCTTCCTGTACGTCTCTGAGAATGCTATGAATAAAAAGGCTGACAACTATTGCACGGTGCGAGTCTCCCTGAGTCTCACCCGTGTACACGTTAAACCTGTCTGAGCGTTTTTATTCCGACCTGAGTTGCAATACAGGAAAACTCCTGACATCGTTTTACCTCTCTTTTCAACCAACGGCATTCTTTCTTCAGCAGCCATTATCCTCTCCTCTCCAATAACTTCTGCTTAGCTTTCCGAGCTTCCCTCGGGTCCTCTTAATTGTTGTGACACGTGTTCGAAACGCAGAGAGGTGCGCTCGATTTGCCACACGGAGCAGCGCGAGAGTAAAGCACAAGGGAGGTGCTAATAATCGGCTCAGTCATTTTTAATGATCGTTGAAAACCCAGATCGTAATCGAGATTAAAATTCGATTAATTGAGCAGCCCTAGCTTAGGCTGTGTGTTGGTCTTCTGCTGCTCACCTGGTGTGGATGTTATCCTGTTGGTACAGTTTTGTGTAACTGTCTGCTTCTCTTGACCAAACCAGATGGTTGTTGTTCTTCTTTAACTCCTTTGACATATAAATATTAGCCTTGTGTAATGTATGCTTATGAAATCTCCCGATGTGAAACCTTTTCAAGTCAATTTCATATGCTGTTAGTATGTAAAGGAATCATCTCTTTATTTCTAACTAAAGAGTTAAATTAAACAGTTAAACATTAAACAGTCAATGTATAAAAATACTTGTAGTTTAAAGATAACATAAGCTCAATATCAATATCTGTGTTTCAGGTTTACCTCCAGGCATCCGAAAAGTGATTGTTGGTGAAGAAAAGGGGCAAGAGTGGAGCTCCAGTCTGGACCAGGAGGACCCAAGCATTAAAGAGGAACAGGAGGAAGTCGATATCACCCAGTTCACCTTTAGTGCTCTCCCTGTTAAGAGTGAAGAGGATGAAGAAAAACCTGGATCTTCACAGCCTCATCACAGCCAGACTGAAAACATCAAAGATTCTGTCGGATGGCCAGATCCTGATCCATATCTACAGCCTGATGAGAAGACTTCAGACACAGACATCAGTGATGCCGACTGTGAGCAGCCCTGTAAACCTGCACTGCTTCAAATGTCATGTGACAATGATGAGAAACCATTCAACTGCTTTGTGTGTGGGAGAAAATTTGGTCATCGCAGAAATCTTAACAGACACCTGAGAACCCACACTGGAGAGAAACCCTTCATCTGCTCTCAATGTGGGAAAAGATTTGTTGACAGTGGAAATCTGCACAGACATGTGGGGATTCACACAGAGAAGAAACCGTTTAGCTGTTCTGAGTGTGGCCGAGGTTTTAAAGACAAGACTACTCTAATGAACCACTTGAGGACTCACACGGGCGAGAAACCATTCAGCTGCCCGTTTTGTAGTAAAACCTTCACACACAGTGGTAGTTTGAAACAGCACCTGAGCATTCACACAGGAGAGAAACCCTACAGCTGCCCAGAGTGCAATAAAACATTCAGTCGTAAAACAAACTTGAAGACTCACATGAAGATTCACACTGGTGAGAAAAGTTTCAGCTGTGGCTTCTGTCACAAAACGTTTACTCGGAAGCATCACATGCAAGACCATCAGCGTGTCTGTCGTTCTGCAAACCGTAGACCATCCAGAAACCAAATTCTGATGCCTCGCCCTCTAAGCACTGGACTGGTAGTGCTTGTGTACCCAGCATCTCTTTCTAAAAGTACCACTGAGTGATGGAAACCATTGTGGCATCACATGAGATAGAGAATAAAGCCAAACCTCCATAGGTGGCCAGAATGTGGCTTTTAGTGAAAGAGAAGATATTTGATGTTTTAAGTTGTTTTAGACTTTAAAGATCAAATGTCTTGAAAGTAGTTTGAGTTCCTGTAGTTTGTGGTGAAACTTAGATCCATCTTTAGTAGTTTTGTTAGAGCTATGTTTAGTGTCGCTTCACATGATAGTTAAAAAAAATCTGTTTCTTTTTTCATCATAATGGTAATCAGTAAAACAGTAAAGTGATGTATTAAAAATATCAAAACAAATAAGTCTCCTAATATATAAGATGAAAATACAACTACAAGACAAATCTTGTCAAATATTTTCAACAATTTTCTTTTGTATGCTTTAATTAATCATTTAATTTCATGTGAATAATTTCTGGCTTTTTGTCATGTTTTCTTGATTTCTAATGTTGAAAGAGGTTATTTAAGCTCTGTGCTCACTTTAATAACACCATAATCATTACTGAAGAGAATAAATTTTAGTTTAAGAGATTAATAAACCTGTTAGGAAATGTAGATGCTTTGTTTGTTCGTTTTTGATTGCTGAGGAAGCGGTGTACAGCTATGGCTGTAAGGTGTTGTAGGTAATGTTCAGATTTTCTGTGACAATGCGACACGCCCTCTTCATTTCATCCAGTGATGTTAGTTAGGCACAGCTTAACATGCTGCATATAGACAATGGATTTCCCCAACAGAGAATCTGCATCACACTGAAAATGTGCTGAAAATTTGGCCCTCTCTTTCACACTCCTGAAGTGATTTCCACATCTGCCTTATTGGGCTGTGCAACAGTAAGCTTTAAAGTGGACATGAAATACTACATGTAAAAAGGCTAATTTCCTCCATGGAGCCCTGCTCTCAAAAACTGACATAGATATAACACTGTCTGTGAAGCTTTTTAAGAAATAAGTGCTTAAAGTCCTTAGAACATGTTTAGCACCATCTTGTGCCAGTACAGATGTGACATCACCTGGTTGGCTGGTTGGTTGTGCTTAATAGTTTAGTTTCTTAGCTAGCTCTTGACAGAGATGATAACCAGTGTTGGGTAAGTTACTTTAAATTAGTAACTTAGTTACATTACTAGTTACTTCCATCAAAAGTAACTCAGTTACTTCAAGTTACTCGTTACTTTAAAAGTAACTAGTTACTAGGGAAAGTAACTTTGGTTTTACTCAGACTTCTCTTGTTAATGTGTTGCTTCCGTAACTGGATACCCAGCCAGACTGCCAGTCTTCTAGCTTGCTTACTTGCCACAAGTGCACTGTGCCACCTACCAATAGAAAGGAAAAAATAATGTGCATATTTCCATGAGAGAAATCCCACGCCTGGACCATCGTCGACTGCCGCCATGATTCTAGCCTACGTCACAGCATCATGTGCGCTTTTTACATCCAACACAAAAACTGCAGTTGTGGTGCTTTTGATTGTACTCAGAACTCAGAAATTCTGCCTTCTGAATAGGAAGATGTAGGTAACACCACACTGCAGATGAGCTGCATCCAGGGCTGGACTGGGACAAAAAAATCGACCCGGGCATTTTCACTACAGACCGGCCCGCCATTATAGGAAAAATCATAAAGCCTTTGAATGAAAACAAACGCTGTTGTGACAGTGATGTACACTGTCTTGATGGTATATATGTATCAATCTATCAACTGTTTGTTGTAAGACTCAGATAATTATTTATTAAAAGCTAGACATTTTAAATGAGAATAAGAATGAAAAGTATTTCTTTGTGCCCCCCTTTCCCTGTTAATGCCCTACCTGGCCCCCTGGCATCACTTTGCTAGATCCGCCCCTGCACAGTTACCAGCTGTCAGCTACTTAGAAAAGGATCCTGATGTTATTTGTCTCTCAGAAACAGTTCATAACATCAACTCATTCATGTGACCTAAAAGGTAAACCTGTTTCTCCATCACCTGTTCAGCTCTGATGATTCAGTAAGGACATCTCCTGGTTTCATCTTCATGTTTCCCTCTCACCACATATCCAAACCGATATCATGACCAGCAGCTTTACAGCTGTGGCTCCAGCAAACATCAGCTGCTACTAGAAATTAATATTAAATAAATTCTAACAACAGCTGATCAAGCTTAAACGTGCTGCTCTTGTTTAACGCGACATCCGCTGGTTTCCTCTTTCTGGCGCAAAGTGGGCGATAAACAAACAAGACAGAAAAGCCGATCAGCTGATCATTGATCAGTTTCATGATTGAAGTAGAAACAGGAGAGGGAGGGGGGAGAATGAGAGAAGAAGAGGCAGCTGTGCAGCGTAAACACAGAATAACTCCAGCTTTGTGTCTTTTTCATTGTAGCTGAAGTGCGGGACAAACTGTTCCTTTTCACCTCAATACGAAACGCATAATGTTTTCTCTGAATACGAGACGATTCCGTTTTTTAGGGCACGGTTGGCAACTCTAATAATTAAGCGTATGAACAAAATAAAGTTCAACATCAGTAACGTAGCACCCACACAGCTGTATAGAAACTCCGTCATGCTAGCTAGCACGCAGTACGAAAAAGTCAGCATAACGAAAATAAACTCCACCTAAACTTGGTTTATATCTGACCCAGATAGACTGCAGGTCATAACTTCTTACCTGAAGTTCAGTTCACCTGATACTCGGACGGGCGGCCGCTTCGGGTCTCTCCTCTTGCCTCCACTTTCCCTCATCCACCTGCTGGCCTCCACCACTTGCTAATGTTACTGAATCTGTGGAAGCTCTGCGATAGCCACCACACGAAGTAACGAATAACGAGCCTATCTAAATCCCAGTAACGAGTAACGCGTTCCTGATTTTGGCATAATAACTAGTTACCGTGCTCGTTACCACAATAATAACGTAGTTACTGTAACGCGTTACTTAATAACGCGTTAGTCCCAACACTGATGATAACTCAGTTGAAAAAATGAAAAAGCAGTGTAATGGAGTCACTTTTGTAATGCCCTGGCTGCAGCAATGAGTTTTATTTTAAGAAACCAAGGATACTTTCACTTAAATAGTCAGTGAAGTGACACAGCATAGATCAAAACTGAGCACAGAAAATAACATTTCCAACAAGAACACTTGTTAGGCTAACTGTAGAGCACCAATTTATTTTAGTTTATTTATTTAGTTTTCACAAACCGCTAGCATTTGTTTTGTTTATGTGTGTACTTGATATGTCCTGTGGAGGGGTGCATTAGCTGTATGAGGTATTGGGCTTGTTGTTGAGGTCTATTTGGTCCCTGCGCGACTGCAGGGAGAACTTGTTTTGCATTGGCTGATATGCTTTCTTTTTTTTGTTGTACAGCGCTTTGTGACTGTGAGGCGTGGGGAGGGTAAAGTGAAACCTGAGTCCTTACAGCTTCATTACAGCTAGACAGAGATCAGGGACGCTGTGCAAGGAACAGCATCTAACAAAAACAGGCACAATGATGACAATAATTGAACTAAAATCACAATCAGAAACATCAGGGTGGATAAATATACATTATATGAGCATTTAACAGTGTTGGGAAAGAAATGACACCAACCTCTCCCACAGGGGAATTGTAGAAAAGGGGAGAGGCCAAAAGGGGACACTGTGGGCCTTTCTCAATATGCGTACTTGTGCATACTTGCGTTCTCGTGTACTCGTGATACGTCATCAGTCGGAGACCAAGTACTGTTCCAATTCAAAGTACGCATCAAGCCGAGAACGCGAAAAATTCCTGGATGTGTTTCCCGCCTGTTTTATCGAGCATGCATCGATAAAATTTTAGTCCAATATTACTCTTTCTGGGTCACAAAATAAACTTTTAAGTTATTTTCAAGCGAGAATGTACCTGTGTAAGCTTCAAATATCTGCTCGATTTATGAAGATATCATATATTTCCAAATGTGCTCCAACGTTTTCGGAGACGTCTGTTACCCACCAGCTCCATAGCAGACCGGGAGGTTGAGGATCACTAGAGCCGGTGAGAACAGTGGACTCCCGGCACATAGTCCCCCCCCCGCGGTCTTTTGCTACTCAGGTTAAACATGATATAGAAGTCTCTTAGATAGCTTCGAAATGTTAATGTTTGGTTTATTTCAGTGTTTTATTTGTTCCTAAGTAAATCAGTTTGGCTGAGATATATTTCAATTCAGGAGGAAACATTTTCACCGGGAACAAAAACAGCATGTTAATACATGGAGATTCTGAAGGCTCCTTCAAAATGATGAGATTGTGGAGGTATTGTACAGACGACACAGGAGCTGTAACTTTCCATTCCGACTTTATTCATCTCCAAACTACAACTGGACACATTGCGCCAAAAACCAGCAGAACCCCTCCTCCCGACCTGGGTGTGAGTGGAGCCCTCTGGTGGGCCACCACACATGCCCCCTTCCGAACACCCAGTAGAACCGTTCCCTAGTCCAAGGCCCGGGGATTAAGCAAATGACCAGAACGGCTGAACCGGGAGGAGAACTGGTTGAGGGCCCACTAGCTCGGGCCGAACCCGCCATAGGTTCCTGGATCACCGGCTGGCGCGGGGCGCTCTCCGGGGAAAGGGCAGAATCCAACAGTCCGGCTGTAGATGGGTGGCCGCGGCGAGGGGCCCGGGCCGGCACCAACGGATCATCCTGCAGAACGTGCGCAGGTTCAAGCTGGTCTACTGAAACTACCTCCTGCAGACCCCCGAAGTCCAAAACGAAGTGCTTGTGGTCTGGCCTAATAACCCTATATGGGCCGTCATAAAGCGGACGCAAGGGGGGTTGATGAGCATCATGCCTGACAAAAACAAAAGGAGAGGAGTCCAACGATCTCAGAACAAAAACGTCGGGCAGGCAGTGGTGCACGGGGCCTGGAACAGAAAAGGGACCCCCCAGGGGGTGGGAAGATAGCACAGAGGTATTGAAATATGGGGGGGGTTTCTCAGGCAAAAACTCCCCAGGCACACGGAGGGGCTGACCAAGGACCAGCTCAGCCCGAGAAACCCTGAGGTCCTCCTTTACAGCGCTGCGCAATCCCAATAAAACCCAGGGAAGACGGTCAACCAGTTGCCACCTGTTAAAGAAGCCTGGAGCGCAGCCTTGAGTGACCGATGAAACTGCTCGCACATCCCGTTAGCCTGCGGGTGGTAAGCCATGGTGCTCTGGACCTTGACCCCCAGGCCGTCAGCCATGGCAGACCAAAGCTCCGAAATGAACTGGGGGCCCCTGTCTGAGGTAATGTCAGCGGGGGGACCAAAACGTGAAACCCACATCGACACGAAGGCCCTGGCTACTGCCTCCGCCGTCGTGGAGGCCAGGGGGACCGCCTCCGACCACCTGGTTGTGCAATACACCACAGTCAAAAGGTGCATGAAACCCTGCGACTGTGGAAGAAGGCCGACCAGATTGACATGCACATGGTCAAAATGCTGACTAGGGACGCGGAAGGGTTCAAGGGGGCGCCTGTGTGTGTCTGTGGATCTTTGAACGTTGGCGTGGAACACACGCCGCAGCCCAGCTCTTCACCGATTTCCGCAGGCCCGGCTAAACGAACCTAGTGCTGACCAGCTTGACTGAAGCCCATATGCCTGGATGAGAGAGGGCGTGGACGGAGTCGAAAATGCGACGGTGCCACGAAAGGGGAACAACCGGTCGCGGGCGACCAGTAGAAACATCGCAAAGCAAGCGCGGACTGCCGGCCCACACTGGTGTGTCCTCCAACACGAGGCCCGTCTGTGCAGAACAAAGTGCAAGGACGTCCGGGTCGGCGCGCTGCTCAGCGGCCATGGTGGCGTAGTCGACGCCGATGTACACGGGAGAAACCAACACGCGGGACAGACAGTCAGCGACCCAGTTGGACTTACCAGCCACGTGTTGAATGTCCGTCGTAAACTACGAAATGCCCGCTAACTGGCGCTGCTGGCGCGCGCTCCAAGGGCCGAAGATCTTGGACATAGCGAAGGGCAAAGGCTTATGGTCGACGTACGCGGTGAAACTGGAACCCTCGAGGAAAAAATGAAAATGCCGCGTCGTGAGGTGCAGAGCCAACAACTCTCTATTAAATACGCTGTACTTGCATTCGGCGTGCGACTGAAAAATGCAGCAGTCTTAGGAACGTCCTCGGCACGCACCGGTGATACCCCCGCACCAGGTCAGTTTTGGGAAACACCGAGGTACCAGCGAGGTGGGCGGAAAAGTCCTGAATGTGTGGAATGGGGTAACGGTCATTCTCTGTAACGTTATTTAAACACCGAAAATCCCCGCACGGCCGCCACCGTCCGTCCTATTTGGGCACCATGTGAAGTGGAGAGGCTGAGGCGCTGTTCGAGCGCTGCACAATGCCCAAGCGCTCCATGGCTGCAAACTCATCTCGAGCGACAGACAGCTTCGCGGGGTCGAGGCGGCGTGCGCGTGCGAACACCGGGGGCCCGACCGTGGAAATATAATGCTCAACCCCGTGCTTCGTTACCTTGCTGGAGAAATTAGGAACGGACAGCGATGGAAACTCCAACAACAAACGGTGGAACACATCCCCAGAGGCCACTAAATTAGCCTGAATGAGGGGGTCGGCAGTCTGGGTGAAACAGGGGAGCGAAGAGAACGACAGGGCATCGATCAAACATCTGTGAGCGACATCGACTAACAGTCCATGAGCGCAGAGAAAATCGGCGCCCAAGATAGGCACCGAGCTGGCAGCAACAACAAAGTTCCACTGGAAATCCCGACCATGGAAGCTAACAGTCACCAACCTTTCTCTGAATGTTGCAATAGGAGAGCCATTAGCTGCTATTAGCCGTGGCCTGTGGTCTGCCGCTAACCTGTCCGCTGCGGCTGGTGGAATTAGGCTCTTCTGCGAGCTGGAGTCCACCAGGAAACACCTCCCAGAGCGTGAGTCTTCAATGAAGAGCAGCCTCTCCGTATCGCTAGCGACCGCAGCGGCTATGGCGCTGGCAGCCCTGTTTTCCTGGGCCGGAAAAGAGCAGGGTGGCGCCAAAACGCTGATGATAGAAGTAGAGGTCTTTCCAGTGGTGTCGTCATGTAGCTATTCCCGCCGTCAGTGCCAGATCGGCCGCTCCAGGCAAGGCAGCTGGAGGTGCTGTCGGCGGGTCCATAGCCAGGGCTTGGAAGGTGCGGGAATCCAGAAGGATGTGGTCTGCTTCTTACGCCAGGGAGCGGTAATCCCTCGCTGACAGAAACGGGGAGTTGGCGATGCCGGTCCTCACGGCCACAGGCAGCTGTCGGAGGAAGAGATGGATGAAGAGGAATCCCCCCGTCATCCAATCCAAGCAAGGACAACATCCTCTCCATCAGTTTCAGAGCCGTGCGCACACCCAGGCCCGAGAGGGAGAGAAGCTTCTCGGCTCGCTCCGCATCGGAGAGGGTGTATCGCCGCAGCAGCAGGTCCTTAAGGGCGACATATTTCCCGTGTGGGTCCTGGAGGAGGGTCATTGCACGGTGGGTGACTAGCGGGTCGAGCGAGGCCACCGCATGATGAAACTTCGTGTTGTCAGCTGAGATGCCATGAAGAGCGAACTGAGCCTCCACGTGCACAAACCACGACGGGGGATCGTGGAGCCAAAAGTCCGGCAACTGAAGCGCCACGGCGAGCATAGCCGCAGCAGGAGGCAGAGGGGTCGCTGGTGCATCCATGGCAAGGCCAGCGTCATCCATGGCCTGCGACATGTCCAAATCTAGGGTCACCAATGTGGAGGTATTGTACAGATGACATAGGAGCTGTAACTTTTCATTCCGATTTTATTCATCTCCAGACTACAACTGGACACATTGTGCCAAAAAACAGCAGAAGCCCTCCTCCCAACAGTGTGAGTGGAGTCCTCTGGTGGGCCACCACAAGATTATATTTTAAATATTTGTTCAGTTCTCTTCCAAACCCCAGTAGCTGTCTATTGTAATTTTTGAGTGTCCACTAAAATAAAAATAAAAGTGTTCTAATATCTCACGTTTGTTTTTATTAAGGCATACATGTACATTATTTTTATTAATAGAGATTTCACCACTGAGGTTAAACATGATATATAAGTCACTTAGATCACTTCTAAATGTTAATGTTTGGTTTATTTCAGTGCTTTCTTTGTTCCTGAGTAAATCGGTTTGGCTGAGATTAAAGTTAAGCTTCATAACATATTAATCACAGTTAAATTAAGAGGGGACGGCAGTAAAAACTCCGGGTCTGTGACATCAAGTACGCTGGTATTCCAATTGTACAAATTGCGAGTCCGAGCTCGCGTTCTCAGCAAGTACGTACTCCCGTGCATTCTCGCCGGACTCGCCGAGAATGCGAGTACGGACTTGCATACTTGAGAACTGAGAAAGGGCCTCTATTTATACGGTTGCACCGAAGAAGAAGGAGAAAAGATGAGTAGGAGCTCTAACTGATAAAGAATATAACTACAGGCTTGGAGGTCCTGTCAGGTATGACGAACACATTTTGTGTAATTATAACAATATGTAATCTATGACCGGGTTACATTCACCCCCCAAGAATTACACAAAATCCTAAAGAGTGCACACACACACAAAAAAGAAAATGTAAAAATACACCCAGAATAACAAATACATTGGCCTCAAAGGAATTCACATCACATATACAATGAATTAAATCAGCAACATAGCTTCCTCCAAGGAGGATAAGAGACCTGAGACCCGCTCAGCGCCTAGCAAGATCCCAGGACACACTATAGACAAAATGAGGTGCCATTTACACCACACGAAACAGGTCGTAATATCTATGGGCGCCACCATAAAGCAATAAAACCGCACAGACTGACAAAATACAATCAACTCTGTGCCTCTATTATTCTTTTCCAAAAACAATAGCAATGGACAACATACAGCAATAAACACATTCACACATCAATAACTGCTGCTTGAACAGGTTCAACACCAAGGAATGTTTCAAGTTGAGCCATCGATTCAGTCAAGCAACGAACTGGTTTGATGATTCTACCAAAACGTGTGGTAAGTCCACGACCCATGTCCACATTTTCGGGTTCAAGAAAATGAAAACTGTGGGATGGGAAAGCAGCAGGGGAGTCTGGGGAGGCTCCAACACCAGCCAGCCCACCAAGATCAAGGGCACCCATCACAGAAGGGGTCTCATGAACGCCATCTTTGACTGGGTCCGCGGCGGATTGCTGATGGATCCATGATAGTGTGCAGTCATCACACTCGCCAATGCTCAAGACGGAATCCACAGTGCGGGTGGCAGGAGGTACAGCTCCCGTGTCCCCAAGAGATGTCACAGACCCATCCAGGTCAGACTCAAGGGGGCACTGGCAACGCTCACAGCAGGATGCGCAGCATCGTCATTCAATGTTGTGTCCAAGGACAAAAAGTTAACTTGAATGAGCAGGTTGTGATGCACCCCATGCTCATGTCCTTCTCTGTCTCTGATACGGCAGATATGAAGAGCAGGATCCAAGTCGACTACTGTTAGAATGATCTTACCTGAAGTGCTTTATTACTGTGCTTTATATTAATCTCATATTAATCAAAATTGCCATATAATCATATAGTATAGTGTTAAGGGGACACAGCCCTGAGTAATAAAGGCATTAGAATAGGTGTCCTTCAGTCGTAGACTCTCGCCCATGTTTGCCTGTAGCACAGTAGATAAGAGGGAACCATCTTGTAGTGGAAACTTACTGAAATGCTGTTGTTTAGACTAGAATAGGGTGCCTGGTAATAAAACTGTCAGGTACCCATCACCATTTTGAGATCCGCAGCAACGTGTCTTGCAGGACGCATCTCCCTTCTAGAAGTATTGTGAAAGTGAAAATAAAGTGTTAAATGGTCTACTGAGCAGTGTTTTGTCTTCCATCGGATGCCTCTGAGGAATCAAAAGAACTCGGTGAAGTGTTGATATTAATACTACCGTGTACACAACAGGTTCCCATTTGTCAGAGAGCTTCCTTTTCCCTCTGACTCCCTTGTTTGCCAACAACACCTGGTCTCCCAGTGAAAGAGGCAGACCCTTCACCTTTCTGTTGTACTGGTCAGACTGGTGTCTCCGCTCCATTGTGCTGTGTTCCTGGGCTTGGAGCATGGCAGAGTGCAGGTCATCCATCAGTGAGTTGACATGAGTATCATAGTCACAAATGTTGTCATCATGAAGGACATCCCGAAACATGAGGTCAACTGGCAACCTTGGGACCCTCCCGAACATCAGGTAGAATGGTGCAAAACCTGTGGTCTCGTGTGCTGTACAGTTATAGACAAACGTCAAGGATCATCTGTATCATCTGCGGCCATTTCTGCGGGGAGGGACCATAACATGTTTCCAAGGGTGCAATTAGATCTCTCAGTAGTACCATTACCCATGGGGTGGTATGGTGAAGTATGAGATTTGCCAACGCCACCCAAAACCAGAAGCTCTGCAAGCAGCTCGCTCTCAAAACTAGCTCCCTGGTCAGAGTGAATGTGTTGAGGGAAACCATACACACAGAAGAATCTATCCCAGAGCTTTTTAGCAACTCTCTTAGCGATCCTGATCCTGGCATTGGAATGCATGTGCTAATTTTGTGAAGTGGTCATTAATCACAAGGACATCCACAGACTTGTTGTTGCTGTTCTCAGCTGACCAGAAGTCAATGCACACAAGTTCCAGTGGAGCACAGGTCTTAATGCTTTTCAGCGGGCCCCTAGCTGCTGGTTCCGGGGTCTTGCTGAGAACACACTTGCGGCAATTTCTCACATGATTGCGCACATCCTTTTCCATATCATACCAGAAGAAACGCTGACGACCCAAGGAGAGTGTGCGAAGTTGACCTTGATGACCAGCATTGTTGTGTATGCCAGACAGCACCATTTGTTTTAGGGAGTCAGGCACCACAAACTGGAATCTCTTGTGTTTGGTCAGTGGGTCCCTACCATTCCTCAATGGTAGAGGACACCATTGAGGAATGTGAGCTTATCCCATTGTTTTAGGAGCCCGAATGTATGTTGGTTCTCGTGATAGCGCTCATGTCTGGAGGATCTGTGCTTACGCTCAACGTAGTGGGCTACTCTGGAGATCACATCACAGTTAGGTGGACTAATGGATGTTAGGTGACCAGCGAGGGATGTTGCATGCTGGCGAGAAGTGCACTCCCACTCACAGAGGGAGGACATGAGAGAAGAGACGTCATCAGTTGACAGAGACACATCAAGCACAGCAGAGGGTGGAGCACTGTGTATCGACTGAGGTTGACAGGTCAAACGGAAGGCATCTTGGACACTGGCATCTTTCACATCACTGACTTGCTCTAGCAGCTCAAAGTAGGGCTCTGACAGGAGGCGCTGGGCCAAAGGCCTCACAAACGGTTCCTTGCTCAGGGTGTCTGCCACAATGTTCAGGTTTCCAGGAACATATTTGATCTCAAAGCAACATGGTGCAAGCTAAGAGACCCAACGCTGTTCACATGCATCCAGCTTTGGCTTGGTCAGAATGTATGTGAGAGGATTGTTATCAGTCCAGACAGTGAACTGGTGACCCTTGAGCCAGTGGCTGAACTTATTGCACACAGCCCACTTCCAGGTTTTCGACTCCCATGGCAGCTTTTAATCCTCTTCTGACCGGCGATTAAAGCAAAGAGTGGCTTTGCAATACGAGAGCACCCTGGAATGAAATGCTGGTAAAACATCACCATGCCAAGGAAGGATCTCACTTTCCTCTGAGAAGGGGTGGAACTGTCACCATCCATGATCAGTCAGTCTTCTGAAAACTGGCGATAACCCTCACTTTATCCTGATCAACCGAGACACCACCAGCATCCACGACATGACCCAAAAATCTCACAGAGCGTCTGAGAAAATGACATTTTTTCTGCGCCAGCTTCAGATTGCTGGTCCTGAAAGGGTGGCCGTCAGTGAGGTGGATACGATGGACAAAGTCTTTCACCTTCCGCAGTCCAATTTGTCTCTAGCGAACACATCTTGGTAAGTCAACACAAGCTCCACCAATTTCCTCTTCCACCCATCTGACACTTCACAGCCCTCAATGTCAATATCAGCCAACCCAGCGTCTTTGAGTAGCTGTGCAGAGTCAGGAACAGGGTCTGATGAGGGGGGAAAACTGGTATGCTGGTCAGTCAGAGTCTCACAGAGTACTTGAGTGATGGGCATGTCTTCTACAGCAATACAAGGGAAGACATCAGCAATCTTAGCATTGCGACAAAGTGTCACAGGGCTCTGTGTTGGGTTAAGGACTTTCATTGGGACCCAACGATCTCCCCACATGGGTGTTATAATGTGCCCCACCATTATGTTCTTCGGAGTTAATAAGCTCCCAGTACTTTGTATCAGCCTTCATCTTCTGAATGATGGGCCGGATCACATTGCTCCCCACAATGAGGTCATCTTTTTGCCCAGAAACCACAAACGTTGGCACAAGAAACCTAGACCCATATACTTCAATGTCCATATCATAGATGCATTTGGGTTGTGTGAGAAGGCCATCACAACCAACCAGCACCCCATTTTCAGGGACATGCTGCGGAATCAGAGCAACACCAGCAGCTCTTAGCTTGCTATCAGCCTCTTCACTTAGTGTGCATGACATACTTTCTAAATCAAGCATGCCTGTTAGGGAGCACCGGCCACTGACCGACACTAGAGTGTAAAACAACTCAGTAGCCCTGCCAACTCTTTGTGAACCCACAATAACAGTCTTCTCATCAGAGAGGCTACTACAGCAGTTAACATATATGGTTTCTGGGTCTGTTACATTTTTGAGGGTTTCATCAACACTGCCCATGCTACCCCTCTCGTTACATGGGCTGGCTAGTTTAAAGCAGCATTGGTGGAAGGAGGGACTGGCATGTTTGGTTTCTGGTGCGACTGTGGGCATTCATGCCTCATGTGTCCAGGGTCAAAGCAGCTGTGGCATAGCTTGTATAGCCTACAATGCACATGGGTTGTGTGTTCATGTGAGCCACACACTCTGCACGAAGCACGATGAGCACTGCGGTGCCCATGGGAATGGCCCGTGGGTTGTAACACCTAGGACCAGTGGCTAGTGATGCAGTGCACATGGACAGAACCTTGTCAAACAGTGCTACCATCTGTTGAACACCTGGCTCAGCTGAAGATGGCCGGAAACTGGCAAAGATGGGAGCATGACATGAGCAGGAGTCAAGGCAGGAGAAGGAGAGGGATGTTGCACACTTACTATGCCATCAGAATAGAGAGGCTGACGTGTGGCTGCAGAGGGAACAGAGGGCATAGGGTACGAGGCTGGCTCATGTGTTACTGGGACTGCTTGAGCACCGCTGCAGTGGGGCTGGCTGTTAACAGTAACAGGGCTCTGATGTGGGATGGACAGACATGCTGTATTAGGAGACAAAACACTAGACTGCCTCATTTTCCTCACATAGTTGTCCAGACGGCTCTGAACCTCAGCTGCAGTCCACTCCTCAGGAGCCTTCAGTTGAAAAGACAAGGAAAGACCATGATCAGGACAGTGATTAATGAACATCGAGACAACCTCACTACTGGGGTCCGCTACCAGCTTGCCGTGCCTGCGGAGACACTCATCAGCAGCGTCAATAGACTTATTCAACCGGATCCAGTAATCCAGAGGTTCCTAAAGTGTGGGGCCTGCCCCCTAGGGGGGGCGCAGAGCCATTGCAGGGGGGCGCGGTATGAAAAGAAAAAAAAAAAAAAGAGCGCTTGGACACTGTGGACAGGTTTTTGACGGGGCGCCCACACAAACGCAAAGCAGGAGATGAAGCATCGCCAAATATGTTTCCAAACCAACTTCCTTCCAAGCCAAAGACAGGAAAATATGGTGAAGCATATCTTCCCTTTGGCTTCACCTGCACAAGTGCCAAGGTAGGTCTCCCTGCAAAATTAGTTTCCCTGCGTCGGGAGCAGCGCTGGGCTCTCCAAATCACGGACAAACAGGATCCCACATTCTTGATTTTTAGTTCACAAACACTTCTTGTAATAACTAACTACTCCTGACATTTTGGACATGTTAGCTCTTTATGCAGTAAAGTTACAGCGGGATACAAATAATATCAGGCTGATCCTGCTGTAATTTGTTCCCCCGGTTCAAATCACGGACAAACAGTATCCCACAGCTGTTTATGTGTTTAAACCCATTTTGCACAGAGAGACATTTTTTGAAAAACGTATTGATAGCAATGTTGAATATTATTACACAGGAAAAAAAACAACTACACATAAAATAATTACACCGTGACGCCTCTGCCTTTCTAAATGCAGGGACAGTAACTGCGTGTGTATATGTAAGCGTGTAAAACCTGAAGATAGTCAGATTAACAGTAACAGTATTTTGTCTCTATCTGCCATTCTGCAACGTGAAAAGAGGCACAAACCTTTGACGTTGCGTGACGAACTCTGTAATCCTCGTCCACACGTAAAAGCAAAAAAGGAGTTTTAAATAATCTCCGTTTTTGGTGAATCGCAACGCCGTTTACGTGTTGACGAAAAGCCCAAACGCATAGAAACAGCTGCGTTTTCAAAAATACCCGTGTAGGTGTGGACGCAGCGTAAAAGAGTTAGTAGTTTATTTTATTACTACCTGTAATTTATTGCTGTTTACTTGTATTTGCTTAATTGTTTACTAAATGTTTGAGGTGTGAAATAAACCACAATGGAGTTTGTAAACAAAATATGGGTGTGCGGGGGGGGCGCGAACATTTTTCTTGTAAATCCATGGCCTTCTCACCTGGTCATGGCATGGTACTGTAGAAATCTTTCATGGGCAGGCTGGAATATGTCAAGTCGTTAAAGTTAGACCTCAGTATGTCAAACACAGCACTAATAAGATCATTCCCATTCAATTCAGGGCGACAACGAAGTGACACCTTGACCACATCTCTGGCTTTGTCTAGACATTAATATGGCAAACATTTCCTCATCTGTGTCACAGCTAATTCTGTGCAGATAACATCTCATCATGTCCTCCCATTCATTGATGGGGAATAGATCTGTGTGGTCACCCTTGAAGTATGGTGGCGTTTTGGTGTCTGACTGAACAACAACCTTCAGCTGGGACTGGTCGTTGCAGCTAGAGGGCATATTCTGGGGAGTCTGTGGCGGGGTGGGGGCTGGCTGGTGCATGGAGTTAAGGGAGGACGTGACATTTTCCCCAATTTGCTTTGCTAAATCAGTAATCAAGCTGCTCAACATATCACTGGTGACAGCCTGGGTGTGTGTTTGGCGTTCGCAAGCAGCCGGTTTGGAGCTAGCTGCTGGCATTAATGGTGAGTGCATCACTGACTGGTCTACGGTGCGGGCACTAATACCGGGGGCTACTGGCCTACCCCTCCCAAAACATCTTGGAACAATCTGATAACCCCTTCCCAAACCAAAAGTCACATTACTCCCCGCCAAGAACAGATCAGGAATAGAGCTATCCACAGTTTTCTCACCTAACATGTTGACCCAAGTGAGATATCACTGTATAACAGTGAAAAAAAAAAAAAAGAGCCTAACCCCACACACAATTATGCAAAACTTCACAAAACAATGAAATATGAGGAAAAAAACATCATAGAAAATAAAATAAAAAGTTGTTGTCTCCTCTTAATTAAAACAGGCCAATATCAACAGAAAAAAAAATAAACGAGTTACAATCCGTGTCTGTATAATTTGAGGCACCAATATGAAACAGGGACAGAAACGATTACCTACGTATTCGCCCTTTAAGTTCACACATGACAGAGATGCCTGCAGTTCAATTGCAGGGCATCGCACACATACGCATGATATAAATACCTGTGAGTCAAAGCGCAGGGCACAGGACCCTGACACACAGCGCACAGCTGCAGAGAGGAGGCGGGAAAACAGCGGCAGTAGGGGGAGGAGGAGATCGCGGATTGGCGACGTGATGGGTCAGCGGCACCAAGTGTAACCGGTGTGTTCCTGCCTTGTGTCTTTCCCACAGGGGAATTGTAGAAAAGGGGCTGCATTTTTTTTTTTTACATTAAACATAAAGTACGAACTTACATGGAACATATTTGACATAAGATAAAAAATTAAAAAAACACCAACACAAAATCAGACATACCTGACAAAGAAAGGAAAAGAAAGAAAGACCTCCAAGTAAATAACTTGCCCGCTCCAGCTCCTATGACCAAATCCAAACAGTGGGGAAGAGGATTAGCTCAATCCATCACAACTTCCAAGCTAGCCAGAATTATATATTCATGCTACAGTGTAAAAAAAAAAACCTGTAGAATTTACGGTGAATTACTGGCAGCTGTGGTTGCCAGAATTTCACCGTGAAAAATAAATTGTAAATTTAGAATACAAAACGTTATCCTATTTTGGTAACCATAAATTTCACAGCAAATAATTTTTTTATTTTTTATTTTTTTACAGTAAATGACTATGAATTTAAACATAAGTTGTAAACTTGTTTATGGGTAATTCATGTGAAAACAACAGATAAACTGTATAAAATAATACGGTATCATACTAAAAAGTTGAATATTATGGTAAATTACTGGCAGCTGTGGTTGCCAGAATTTCACCGTGGAAAATATAGTGATAGTGCAGACTTTGTTGATAAATGTAAAATTCACAGTGAACTTTGGTTTTTGTACAATAACTACACTGAAATAAAAAACTAATATAAAGTAAACCAGTTAAAATACATTTTTAATAAGCTTGATTACCGTCTCCTATTGACAAAGCACAGAAGAGCTGTATAATACAAAACATGTTTTTTTATTCAAAAGTTCATATTTACACAAAATTATTGGCAGCTGTTGCAGCCAGAATGTTGTCTAAAAACTTAAGGTCCAACAAATGAGGTAATAAACATAATAGGGCTGACGGGCATAAAACCTACATTCTTTGACTTTTTGTTATACAGGGAGTGCAGAATTATTAGGCAAGTTGTATTTTTGAGGAATAATTTTATTATTGAACAACAACCATGTTCTCAATGAACCCAAAAAACTCATTAATATCAAAGCTGAATGTTTTTGGAAGTAGTTTTTAGTTTGTTTTTAGTTTTAGCTATTTTAGGGGGATATCTGTGTGTGCAGGTGACTATTACTGTGCATAATTATTAGGCAACTTAACAAAAAACAAATATATACCCATTTCAATTATTTATTTTTACCAGTGAAACCAATATAACATCTCCACATTCACAAATATACATTTCTGACATTCAAAAACAAAACAAAAACAAATCAGCGACCAATATAGCCACCTTTCTTTGCAAGGACACTCAAAAGCCTGCCATCCATGGATTCTGTCAGTGTTTTGATCTGTTCACCATCAACATTGCGTGCAGCAGCAACCACAGCCTCCCAGACACTGTTCAGAGAGGTGTACTGTTTTCCCTCCTTGTAAATCTCACATTTGATGATGGACCACAGGTTCTCAATGGGGTTCAGATCAGGTGAACAAGGAGGCCATGTCATTAGTTTTTCTTCTTTTATACCCTTTCTTGCCAGCCACGCTGTGGAGTACTTGGACGCGTGTGATGAGCATTGTCCTGCATGAAAATCATGT
Source organism: Oreochromis niloticus (assembly GCF_001858045.2). NCBI lineage: Eukaryota > Metazoa > Chordata > Actinopteri > Cichliformes > Cichlidae > Oreochromis > Oreochromis niloticus. The sequence continues at coordinate 94,547 of NW_020327812.1, read as the reverse complement.
TTTTCTTGAAGGATGCAGACTTCTTCCTGTACCACTGCTTGAAGAAGGTGTTTTCCAGAAACTGGCAGTAGGACTGGGAGTTGAGCTTGACTCCATCCTCAACCCAAAAAGGCCCCACAAGCTCATCTTTGATGATACCAGCCCAAACCAGTACTCCACCTCCACCTTGCTGGTGTCTGAGTCGGACTGGAGCTCTCTGCCCTTTACCAATCCAGCCACGGGCCCATCCATCTGGCCCATCAAGACTCACTCTCATTTCATCAGTCCATAAAACCTTAGAAAAATCAGTCTTGAGATATTTCTTGGCCCAGTCTTGACGTTTCAGCTTGTGTGTCTTGTTCAGTTGTGGTCGTCTTTCAGCCTTTCTTATCTTGGCCATGTCTCTGAGTATTGCACACCTTGTGCTTTTGGGCACTCTAGTGATGTTGCAGCTCTGAAATATGGCCAAACTGGTGGCAAGTGGCATCTTGGCAGCTGCACGGTTGACTTTTCTCAGTTCATGGGCAGTTATTTTGCGCCTTGGTTTTTCCACATGCTTCTTGCGACCCTGTTGACTATTTTGAATGAAACGCTTGATTGTTCGATGATCACGCTTCAGAAGCTTTGCAATTTTAAGACTGCTGCATCCCTCTGCAAGATATCTCACTATTTTTGACTTTTCTGAGCCTGTCAAGTCCTTCTTTTGACCCATTTTGCCAAAGGAAAGGAAGTTGCCTAATAATTATGCAAACCTGATATAGGGTGTTGATGTGATTAGACCACACCCCTTCTCATTACAGAGATGCACATCCACAGCTTGGAGTAAGACAACATGCATGAAGAGGATGATGTGGACAAAATACTCATTTGCCTAATAATTCTGCACTCCCTGTAATTTGCTAGAAACATTAATAAAAACCAATAGAGACAATGATTAAATTAAACAGTTAATATTTAATAATCAAATTAATGACTAAAAAGGCACTGATCTAATTAATATCAAACTTAATACAACCAAAAACAAATAAGTACATAATAAACAGTCAAACAAAATTTAAAACACTTGATACTTGCAGTGGTTGACAAAGTTTCTTTTTATCCAGACTTGATAGTAGAGGGCTTTCAAAACAGTCTCTGATGGTGTCTGAGGAACTGGAACAGATTTTGGATCCAATGTGTTTGAGGACTTGCATGTTGTTCTTCAGATGCTCAGTGTAGATTAGCGTTCTTTCCATGCAGTCTGAAAGCAAATACAAAGCTCAATAAAGCAAACTGCCCATTTCAAAAGCAAATATACAATCTTACATTTAATAGAGCTGACACAATTAATCGTATAATGATTTCCAATTGTGATGCATTGCATTGTGGACATAAAGCATTCTTAATCCATTCAGAAGAAACTAATCGATTATTAAATACAGTCCCAATCAAAAGTTTAAAACCACTTGAAAAATGGCAAAAAAATCATCTTTTGCATGGTTGGATCTCTTAACAAGGTTCCAACAACATGCAACAAGCAGAAATGGGAGCGAGACAAAACATTTAACTTACATTTCACAAACTTCAACTGGGACAGGCTGTTTTACAGCTGATCAAATGTTTAGGACGACATGCCTTTAAAAGGCCAAATCTGTGCAAAACTGTGGATTCATTGTCATTTTCTGTCAGGCAGTCAGACTGTCAGGATGTTCTGATGGCAAAAGCAAAAAAACTTTCCTTTTTGAACATTGTCGGCTTGTTGAACTGCATAAGTAGGGTTTCTCACAGTGCGCCATCACTGCTGAGGTGGGACGCAGTTAAGACACTCATTTCTTAAATAATCCTGGGGGTTATGGAACAAAAAAGTGAAGTGAAAGACCTAAAAAATCCTCAACCCAAATTAAGGCCATTACTGGTGCCGACTGCACCCCCATAACCATCAAACGGCATCTGAGACTGAAGGGCTTCAAAAACAAATTCTCTGATGAGAAAAAAATATAACCTTTTTTTTTTCTCCTGTAAAAAAATGTAACCTTGATGGTCCTGATGGTTTCCAACGTTACTGGCATGACAAGCAGATCCCACCTGACATGTTTTCTACACACCACAGACGAGGGGGCGCCACAATGGTCTGGGGTGCCTTTTCCTTCCACTGAAGGAAAAGGCACCCCAGACCATTGTGGCGCCCCCTCGTTGTTCCACTGAACAACGGAGCTTCAGGAGGTGCAGGGGTGTCAAACGGCTGCTGGTTATGTCCAGATGTTGCAGAGAGCATCCCTCATGACTGTAACCCACTCGTTACAGTCATGTAACGAGTGGGTTTTTCAACAGGACAACGGTACAGTACACAATGCTGCAGGACAAGGGACTTCTTCCCAGGGGCGGATCTAGAGAAATTTTCTTAGGGTGGCATGAGGGTGGCAGAGAAACCAAATGGGGTGGCAAAATTAAAGCCTTTTTTTCCCCAAACACATATGCAGGTGGTTACATATGGTTAAAACGATTCAATTGTAGTAAGTATACACGTTTTTCATATAAATATAGTCTATAACTTAATTATTGTCTGTAGCCCACATAATTACACACTTTAGTTACATAAAACATGTAAGTTTTGATGTTATGTACTGTATAGCCTGTATAATAAATAAATATGTAGCCCAATAAGTATAAAATCCAGAAAGCTACACAACATGGGACGGTTCATTTACGAACACAAGTCTAACTTAAGTTTCACACTGTTTTTTGTTAGAAAACAGTCACATTGTTACATGCTTAAATTACACAAAATGTCAGAAATCTGCACTGTCATGAACAAAAATTTAAACCTAATTTTTCATGATTTGTTGGATTAACCCACTGAGGTCTGAAATACAACCAGACATTTTTGACTCCTTTTGAGTTTATGTTTGTATTTCACCCTCAAATTGTTTCATTTTATTTTTTCCTCCTTGCCTTGTTTGGTATCATTCTTTTCAGCTCAACTGAATTTAGTTGTTTTTTCACTGACATACTGCATTAGTATTACTATTACTATTAATAGTACTATTACTGATCTGAAATCACACAAAGAACTTAAAATGCTAGTAGTATTTTTTACGGGAAAAAACCTCCCACAGACATGTTGAGTAAATTTTTATAACTTGAAATGAAAATATAAATTGTACATTTTGTAAACATATACAACTATTTATCTAAAAATGCAGCCAATACACCTGCGTTTTTTTTTTCATTTTTTACAACCATTTAAAAATATTACTAAAACCAAAATGAGAGAACAATCAGGTGTTGCAATAAGATGCCCCACAAATTATGTGTCACAGTAAAAAAAAAAAAAGATGGTCCACCAAAAGACAGAGGAGAACAGCACAGGGATAAACCTGCGGGCCTGAAAACAGGAGATGTATCACTCCGCTGGTTTTCTACTTAGTGACAGTGTTTACGTTGCAAATGTGCCTTTGTGTTCATTAGTGCCCTCACTGACACACAAAACGACTACACAACAGAACAGCTACACAAGACAACACAACACACTAAGTATACACTCCACACTAAACGTCACAAATCTCCCACATCTAAAAACTCTCTCTCTCTCGCTGCCGTTACCGTCACTCCCAAAACTTTCCCTCTTCCTAAACAACCAAATCCTACGTGTTGACTTTTTAAAAATTCGACATGGTACATTTTCGATAGGAAAGAGGTGGCTTTTTTTCCTTTCTTTACTGTTTTTGCGCTGTCCTTAGAAAACGCTTAAAACACACACACAAAAACGTGACGACAGTATTTAGAAAAAAGCGTGGCTTATATATATATAATCATAACTCTGGATTTACTGGCCTGTAATTAAAATGTATATACTTTGAAGTGCGAACTTTCAATCTGGGCTGAAACAGAGACTCAGCGTGGCTGCAGCTTGTTGCTGTGTCAGCTTAACATAGTCATGTGATTTGGAGGTGCAGCGTGTCTGTGGACCACAGAGAGTTAATAACGCTCACCTTGCTTCCATTTCCAGAGTGTAACATCCAACCACCTGTGTAAAATCCGAAATTCCCATGGTGTTGTTCAAAATGTGCTCTGGCACAATCATAAGCATGCCTTGCTACTGAAAACAAGAAAAAAGCCGGTCCCTGCTATGGGCTGAACCATTTGTTAATGGTGGAGGGGGGTAACACTATTCAATATATTCAGTTTTAGCATTTATATTCACTGTTGACTGTAACTACGCTCGAACTGTTAATGCTATGTTAATAAACAACACTGTCATATGCAAAACTGGGGTGGCACTTGGGGTGGCAAGGGAAGATTTTAGGGTGGCACGCCACCCCATGCCACCCTTCTAGATCCGCCCCTGCTTCTTCCAGGAGAATAACATCACTCTTTTGGACTATCCTGCGTCTTCCCCTGATCTAAATCCAACTGAGAATGGACAACAGTTCCAGACAGTAGACGCCCTTCATGTGGCCATCTTCACCACTTGGAGAAATGTTCCCACTCACCTCATGGAAACGCTTGCATGAAGTGATCAACAATAACAGCAAACCTATTCATTACTGAGTTCAAGTTTGGAACTTTGATTTCTGTTTTGGGGGTTTACCCATGTTTTTTGGAGGTGTGGTCCTAAATGTAGCCCAGTGGCAAACAGATGCAATTAGACTGTTTATTGTAATTATTATTAAAGATGTTTTATTCTGTTCAGTTAAAAACACTCAAATTGGAGAGAGACTCTAAAGGAAAAATCCAAATTATTTTGTATGGAATTGCATTATTTGTGTTATTTATTTATTTTTGTTTCTTAAAGGTTATTTTTTGACCTGGATACAAATGCAGTCCAACCAATGGGATTGTTTGTCCCGCCTTGTGTTTTCATGTTTGGTTGCGCTGCTAAGACTGCTTAGACCACACGCGCCATAGCTGTACCTGTGGGGAAAACGTGGTAGCTGTTGGTATCTGCTTGCTTAGCCGCCAGATTTGGATAGCCGAAGCTAATTTTATGAATACGAAGTGCTTTGCACTGGTGAGTAACCAAACTGTTATAGCCGCTGATCGGTATCCTGAAATGTTAACGTTGTTCGCTTCAAAACAAACGCTAATGGTGACGGTACTATGCAAGTAGCTAGCGGGTACTAGCTAAACGCACACTCCCGTTGTTAAGTGTTAAAAACATATTAGCTGTTGTTAGGTTAAAGAAAAACTTAGTGATGGGTAGATGGGGCCTCGTGAAGCGTTTCAGCACATTCCCCAAACTGTATCGAAACTGTGTCGACACAGTTTTGCTGTTTTGCTCCATACTGACACCTGCTGGACCTTAAATATCATTGCAGGTAACTTACTTGAGACTCACAACAGACACTGATTCAATGACCTAGTCATACTTGTACACTGTAAGGTATTGTACTTTCCATGGAATCATTTTATATGTTTTATATTGCAAATATTGTAGACATCTTTAAAATATATTGTGAATGACATTAAGTGAAAATTAAAATGAAAGTATTGTGAATGTAATATTACCCATTTGACTCAGTTTATTATAAATTTCTATTCAGAAAAATAGGTTTATCCAATGTTTTTGCATTCAGTCTATTGCGTTTTTTTTTTTTTTTTGACACCATTTCCCCAGCTTTGGAAAACTCACAGGCACAGATGAAGCTGGGGTACACAAAAGCTGTAAAGCCAGGTGGAAAAGGTTCAGATAAGATGTCTTCCTATTCCCCCAGTACGTTAAAGGATCCTCTGATCTTGGAATGTTTCTCTCCGACACTCTCCACAATACTAAGGGGTTGGCAGTCCTTTATAATAAAATTCGGGACTGCCTGGTCCAGAACAGTCTTCCTAGATGCTTGATTTGAAAATAATAAAACACATATTAATAAAAAAAATGATGATAAAGCTGTTCAGTGTCTATATAGGCCTACCAGTGTTCATTCTCGGTGAGTTTGTCTCCTCATTTTCATGTTTGGCTCTGTAATGCCTAAACATGGAGGAGGTGCTTTTGTTTGTGTAAGAAAGCAGAACAGATGCGACATTTGACCTGCATAAAATGAAATAAAAATTTACACTGCAAGTCACATTGCTGTTTTTCCTATTCTGATAGATTACACTGAAACAAAGACAGACAAACTATTACCTTATTTGCAGTTAAAAGATCAAAATGATCCCACACAGCAGAAACATTTCTTTTTCTTTCAGGCTCCATTTTATTATAGAGAGATGTGTGTATTTTTTTTTTTTTTTTTTTTTAAATCTTTGCGAGAGTAATTTTGTGGGGTTTTTTGGTGGCGACTCATTCCGTTGGCAGACACGGATGCGGTACCTTTTAATCACAGTTTGGTGCGTTGGCAATGAGCGATACAGCAGCTGTATCGATCACGTGACTTTTTCTTAAAGCGACGCACGCACCGATACAGGCATCGCTAGGTGAGCTTGATACATGCGTCGGTGCGTCAGTGTTGCTGGACCCATCACTAGAAAAACTGTATGTCTATCTGTTGAATTGAAATGTTTTATTGTGTGACTTTTATTCATCACTGTTGTTACTTGACAGTGAGCAGAGTATATTGAGTTTGCTGTTTTAATGAGCAGTGTGAATTGCTTTAATGATTGGTGATAGCTACATTGCCATGTAATGAAAACATTTAGAATTTGATTAGTTGTACAACATTAGAGATTGAAACACATTTTGTTCATGCTTTATACCTTAAACAGAAGTTTTTTAGTTAAGTGTGAACAATGTTCATTTGAAGTAATTCTGACCTCACTCTTAGGTCAGGTTTTTTGAGTTGGAGAAAGGAGCCGAGACTCCCCGGAGAACTTTGGATTACAGACTTTGTGGAAATCCGCAGAAGAGGAATAATTTTCCATTGCAATGGATGGCGAGCCACAGCCCATTTGGAATTGAATCTTGAAGTCTGGTTGCCTGAACTGTGGTAGGACAAGACTGTGCAAACCATACACCGATCGTGGATTGAACTCACACCAATAACTCACCAGATCACCAAACAGGCCTGATCTGGATCCTATTGACACTTTAAAAGACCCGGGTCTAACATTCGTTTCTTTTTTATTTTGGGTATCTGTGCGCGCACACAATATTTTGGGTATTATTGTCAAATGCAATACAGTGCATAACTTTGAAATACAGTTAACCCATTGCGTCATCATTTGCAGTTGTGTTTTCATTGTGGTTACCCATCCTCTGGGCTCCTGTCGTTCCTGAAGTCTTCTGATTTGCCCATTATTTATATATTTTGTTACATACTGGTTACATAAACTTTTGATTAGCTGTAAAACAGCCTGTTTCAGTTTAAGCTTTCTTTTTAATAAATTACATGCTCACAAAATGTTTTGCCTTACTCCTATTTCTTCTTGTTGCATGTTGAAGCTCTACTTGGAACCTTGTTAAGATCCAACTATGCAAAATATTTTTTTTGCCATTTTTCAAATGGTCTAAAACTTTTGATCAGGACTGTACAACCTAAAAATAACAGCAATTTGTTTTCTTCAGCCACATACATCACAATGGACCAACAAGTGCAGTTTGTGTTCAGACAAGGTTCAAGGTTCAAGTTTTGAGCAATAAAAAAAAGTAGCTTATATGTAACCTCCTTTATTTGTTGAAGTTACTGAAATGAAGTTATTGTGATGCATTGGGAAAAAAATTATATTTTTTGGCGCCAAATTTCTGTACTTTTCTAATAAAGTCGCTGTTACTGAGCCTCAAAGGGCCTTCTCTTCTGTTGCTGCGCATCACATGCCAGCAGTGGCTTCGCACATGCGCGATTCATTTGTAGTCTGGATGCAGTGGGGTAAAAATCATCTGTTTCATCTTCCACTCCACCACGTCATCAATTATGAGAGGAAACAGCCTTACAAAGTTCCAGTTTTGTATTAACTGTCCTGAGAGTTTGTTGAGGACTGACCTCACACGGCTTTGAAGAGGTGTCAGAGTATTTAAACTGTTTAATGCTCCGATTCAGAATGAAGTAGGTGAACCATTCTTTTTTTTCACAAAAAAATTTAAGAAACAGCGCAACATCATATGACAAAATGCCCTAAAAATGTTGTGTCCTAAACAAAATGGCAAACCTGGCTGACAGATGTGAAAATATTTTAAACTGTTGAAAACTGACTCAAACTTTATTCCTCCTATATCTGGTGTACCTTCAGTCTTGAGATGTTCAACAGGAGAGTTGTACATCTCTGTGGTGCATTCTGCTCCACACTGATTTGGATCACCACCCTGAAAAACAGATTGTGTCATTAAACAGTATCTACAGAAATGTTGTGTACGACTAAAGCAGAGGCCACCAGTGCAATGTGAGCCCAAATTATCTCCAGCATGCAAAACAAGGTTCCTTTAACTACAGTTTTATCTATTTATTTCCATAACCTTAAGGATTAACAACTTCAAAGGCATCTTGGTATAGCAGTAGTTTGAAACATAATGGATTTTGGTAAAAAAAAAAAAAAGTACTACTTTTGAATATCTTACCATCACTAATGTCACACAGTACATCTGATAAAGACTCAGCTGATTGCTCACCTGTTACACATCTCTGCCACAAATCGGAGTCTAACAAATATTTCAAAGTCTCTCTTACGGTGTGTTCACACCGAACGCGATAGAGGCGGCCAGAGCGTCAGGTTTACATGTAAAGTCAATGGAAAGAGCGCGATGACACGCGATTGCGCGTCAAGCGAAAATTTGGAGGCAGATTTGCGTCGCGAAAACGCCAAAACCCCTGAAACGCGCGTCAGTGTAGCGCGTGGGGCGCGTTTGACTCGCGAAAAAAACCACGCGCGTGAATTTTTGTGTTGCATTTTGTGCATACGCCTGTTTCGCCTCTGCCGCTCGAGTTGGAAAATCTGAACTCCAGCGTCAAATCGCGCCGCGACAACCAATCAGGAGCCTGGTGACGTGGCTGTGACCTAGGTCAAAGGGGCAGATCCAGCCAAAGCCCTTCATTCTTTAATGGAGGGAAGGCTAATCAACCCCGTAGCAAACAACCCGGAGCTGTACGACACCAGCTGCTTTGTGTACCGAGACAGGAATATAAAGGACCGAGCTTGGAGGAAGATATGTGAAGAGATCGGGCAACCTGGTAAGTTCATTAATTTCTCTTTTTACATTTTTCACTGACCCGGGGAAGCCGCACAAAAGCTAGCAAGCCACTGCTATTTTCCCACTGATGTACAAATACCGTTCTGCTTTTATGCATGTTGTCATATAGGAATATATTTTGTTTATTAATAAACAGCACACAGTGGTCCCGCTCATCCGTCACTGCCTCGCTTTTTCGCTGATTTTTTTTTTTTTTTTTTTTTTTTTTTTGCACAGTACAGCATTGCATTCTGCAGCCTGATTGACAAATCTCCTCCGTGCTGTGTCTCCTGCGCTTGTCAAATTTATCATGTTTTGTTTTGATAACCATCACATCCAATAGATAAAACAGCACAAAAACACCCATAACTATGACCCTCATTCGGAAATAGACACCTGCACCGCAAGGGAAAAAGGCGCACGAAAGTGGCAGATGAAGACAAAACACGGCATAATACTTTTACGTTTTGCAATCTACAAAGGTTTGCACTTTGAGAAACAACTTGTGAGAACTGTGACTAATGTTCATGTGTGTGGGGGAAAAAGTGTATAAAGTGCATGGCGAGGGGCTAGTTATTCTGACAACCCCTGCTGCAATAAACGAGGGACCACTGTATATACTTTCTCTATGATTATTGTATTCAACCTGTTAACATTTAATATTGTCTTGATAGAACCGATTCTGCAGCAGAGCATCCCCTGTTGCTTCTCCTTGCTCCCCAGTCCCTCAGCTCCTGCTGCAGCACCCACAGGTATGTAATTGTAGCATCAGATGTACAGCAGCACTGATAGCTTTTTACTCGGTGGGATTCCCTTGTGATCACCTTTACTAAATATCTACAACTAATCTGATTATATCCTGTTTTTTTTTTTTCTTTTTCAGTGTTGAAATGAAAATCTAGTAGCAGCCTTCTCATTTCTTTGTGTTTTGTGCTGTTTTACAGGCCCAGAGAGGAGGACAGCTCCGAGGCAGATGAGGGATGAGTCCCAGGACGGTCCATCGGTGGTGGAGCTGGCCATCCTGGTGTCCCTGAAGAGGCCACACCAGTCTCCAATGGAGCATTTCCTCCTCAGCCTTGTTCCTGCTCTGGAGAGCAGCTGGGTCCTTTTTATTCCTGTCTCTCTGTAAATACTTATATTTTATATATTTATGTTTAATGTTTTTCTGTTTGTGAATTTTAATATTATTTCAAATAAATTTTTATAATGACTAATGTCTCAGTTCTACTACACAGCAAATGTTGGCACACGACTTGACACATGTAGAATTTATTTCATATTATACTAATGACAGAATATACTAATACAGTGGGATGCAAAAGTTTGGGCAACCTTGTTAATAGCCATTATTTTCCTGTATAAATCGTTGGTTGTTACAATAAAAAATGTCAGTTAAATATATCATACAGGAGACACACACAGTGATATTTGTGTTAAATGTGATAAATCAAGCAGGTGCATAAATTTGGGCACCACAAAAAAAGAAATGGAATAAATATTTAGTGTATATCAATGTGTGTGTCTCCTATGTGATATATGGGGTGCCTTTGTCTGGACGTGCTTCCCATCCAGAGGTCCACAGCAGAGAGGGAAGTTCCAGCGCTCCTGGAATCCCTCTGTGATGGACCGCCAGTTTCCAGGTGAAGGCACAGCCATGAAGTCGCCCACTAGACAGTCCCAGATGGCCGTCGCTACCTGGGGGGTGATCTGGCACACCGACTCTGAAACTGAACGCGATGGTCCTGAAGGAGTCCCCGGTGGCAAGGAACCTGGACAAAATTGTTCAAAATTAGTATTATGTGTACTGCAGTTACAAAATACATTATTCAAATTCCAAAATACTTTTGTGATGTCAGATTTAAATTACAAAACATAAATCTTACATAAAACATTTTGTAATTATAAGGATAATTACATAACATATATTAGATATAATATAAAACAGTCAGTTGTGTTTTGTTTTAACTTTACCATATCATAATTTGATTGGTAACAACTTTTACCACTACAGTGTGCCAATCACTCATAATTCCTAGACATGTCAATCAGGTAGGAATGAAGTAAGACATTAATAGAAATAAAGAGTTGTATGTTGACATGTAGCCCTTTCCTTGCTTAAATCATTGTTAATATTTTTGATAAATTAACCTGTGATAAGACAGCTTATCAAGATAGAATATGCTAGATAGAACCATATAACTAAGATGAACCAAACTGTTCACAATTTTATCTAGCTCTCAGTTTAAAGAAAGGCTGCTGACCCCTGTTATAGAGTCTGACAGCTGCGGGGATTATATACAAATATTCAACTATACCAGAATTAAACCAGGTCTAAATAAAAAAGAAAAAAGGAGTGAGTATCACTACAAAGATTAACCCACTGTGGTCCTCATACCACAGTTTGATATCAGCAAACACCGAGAGCATACATTGATAGACACCACAGCCATGCTATCATTGCTAACACTGATAACAGCATAAATCGAATTAAATCGGGACTTGATGAGAACTGTCGAGTATCACTAGAAATATTATAAACAGTCGTCTCCATACCACAGTTTGCTATCAGTAAACACCGACGGCATTCACTGATAGCATACCACAGCCATGTTAGCAGTGTATAAACGATAGTTTAGCATATATTAGCACAGGTATCAATAAAGGACTACCGTATTAAACACTTTTACTAACCTCAGGCAGATGGACAGGCGCTCTGCATGTGGGATTGAGCGCCTGTAGTTGGTGTCTAGGCGGGCGATTCTGGGACCGACGCGGGACAGCAGGTCCTCAAACTGGGCGAGTGAAAGACGGTGATATCGCTGAAATCGGCCGTCATCCAGGCGCTGCTCCTCGAGCAAGTGGTGAAACTCACCAAACTGCTCACGCCTCTGGAGGACCTGATGGACCCAGGTACGGCGGGGACGTCCTTAACGCCGCTGCTCTGCTCTCCACAGTAAATAGAGAAGGGAGACTCTCTCTTCAAACGCTAGCTCGACAGCTGCCATCTAGCAAAGATACCGTCTGGCACAACTTCCTCCCACATCCCTCCCACATTTCCGGTTCACGCGCGTCAAAATATGCAATTTTGACGCGCGATGGATTTTTCTTGGACACGCGTTGAGGTGCGAATGTGCACGCGTCAAATTAGGGGCGTTTGGGGCATTTTCGCTCGCGTCTATCGCGTTCGGTGTGAACACACCGTTAGAGGTACATGGTATGCAACCCGATCTGTTCTATTCTTACTTTGTCCTAAAAAATTTTTCTTGGGCTCCACATAGTTCAACATGTATATGAAGGACTGTGTTCTGGAGTATGTTGTAATCACTGGCCCTTTATGACATACAGAAAACACCCTGGATCCGTTGACTGCCTCACAAAACTTGGCAATATCCTCATCAGATAATGTTGTTTCAGTTTTTATAAGTGTAGTGAGCTTATTTAGAATATATGACTGACCCAACTCATGTATTTTTTTAAATTTCCTCTACAATGGTCAGGATGGCAGAAGCAGGTCGCAATGAAATACATAACCCCTGTGACTTCACTGACTTAGCACAGAAATCAAAAAGGAACATTGTCTTTAGCTGCTCCTGGTAAATTAAACAGGTGTTAGTTTCAAAGTAAAGCTAGCTAAAATCTTCAACCTGCTGCATTAGCATGAACTTTCCAGAAAACTAAACAGGACTGAACGCAAAGCCTGTGACAGAGGAACTAGAAGGTTGATGGTTCAGTGCATGGTGCTGCTGGAACTCCCTTGCTGAGCTGAGTCAGTCTGGAGTGAGAAGTGGCGCTATCTTCTTCTTCGTTGGTTTGGCGGACTACACGCTTCCAAGGAGTATTGGTGCCCTCTGCTGTTGCAGTAACTCACACTCAGACAGCTATTTGAACCATTGACTGTAGAAATCATGGACGACGCGACTCCGCCTCCTACCATTGTGCAAAAATGAAGCCAAAATACTCCGCTTGTGGAGGCTGCCATCTTGCATTTTTGGAGCCAGAATCTGCGCAGTAGTGACTTGAGGTGGAGCGACTGTGTAACGCTCCCGCCCACACACCCGCTGGACGTGACCGCAAACACGCCCCTCTACACTTTTTACGTTGCCCGGCGGCTGGAGATTTTTCCTGGTTTACCTCGACTGACGACTCGTTTAATTAAGGTAAATACAACCATGCCACTGTTATAAAAAAAGACACACAGCTTATCATCTTATAGTTCTAAAATCACTCTGTTGTTAATTCGTTTGATAGATTAGCCGCTAGCATACGCACTGTGTTGGAGGCTTATTGCTAGCTAGTTAGTGACGCTACACACCTGTTACTCTAATAGTCTGTATTATTGAAGGATTCAGCACTAATTAGATTTTGTTATCCATTTTTAGACAGCGACGAGATCATCTGCACACTCTACAGAGACCCAGAGTTACTATTAATATCAAAAATAACACCAAACTGAGGTCCTGTTAATGCTGATGTACAGTTACACACACACACACACAGTTACATGGGTGATTAATCCTTTTGATTTTTTGTCTTTAACTTTATCAATAAAACAGCTGCAGCTTTCACTACAGCACATGTGGTACTTTAACCTTTGTACTGTTTTCATCAGTTCATTTTGCAGTTAACATGTAAACATGTTGGATGATCTGTCTGCTGTCATTGGGTGGTGCTGAGGTCTGAATCTGAGGGCAGCTCCTGTAATCACAAAGAGAACAGAACCATCAAACTCAAATATAAATTTTATCCCTCAGAATTGAAATAAAGCTGATTCTTCTCTATCCTCACACATTCAGGATCTGAAGTTCTTCTCTTACATTTTTTTCAGTATTACAGTACACTACAGTACTTTAATCCATAGTTACTGATTAATGAGGAGTTACTGAAGTACAAGCTTTGAAAAAAAAAATGTTACTGTCTTTACAGATGTGGCAAGAAACTGAAAACATGCTGTTGTTTGCACATATTTAACATTCAGCTCTGCACAGGAGCTGAAGCAGAGTGCAGCCTGTTGCTTTTACTTGTAATGAAAGTACAGTAACAGTAATTAGTGACTGAGTAGCCCGGGGTGTTTCTCTTGATTTCTTTAGTCAGGGTAAATTCATTCACATACACAGATTAGCTAAACGAACCCTGACAGCCGAGTGCTCATTTTAGCTAGCTAGGTCTCAGGACCTAGCTAAGGACTGTAGTTACGGATTAGTTTACAAACACGTTTAACTTACCGAAAAAGTGCAGCGGGGCCTCGGGTCCTTCTGTCGGGTAGTCCAGTTTACTGAAGAGCACTTCAGGCTGTCAGGTTAAAACACTCCGTCGTGTTTTCGTAAAGTAAACGCCCTCCTCTCAGAGCCTACGCTCTATCTGCTATTCCCGAACACAGATACGCAAGTTTCTCCGTGACTGCAGCTGCCAGTCAAAGCTGTTATGATGACGTTTCACCCCAATTTAACATCACCGCGGTAGGAATTAGAATCAAACTTATGGGAAAGGAGACCCCTTGGACATCAATCAGCGTGATGAGAACTATTGAAAACAAAAGAAAGAATCTTTGGAAAAAAATTATCTGAGGAGAATAAATTTATTTTAGTCTGACCCCAGTCCCATCCGCAAACATGGAGGAGGCGGGGTTTATGACCTATACTGCAGCCAGACACCAGGGGGCGATAGAGACGTTTTGGCTTCATTTTTGGGGAGCTGTCGCGTCGTCCATGTTTTCTACAGTCATTGGTTTAGATACGCAATGCATTGTCTCCAAAACGTGCATATAAATGAGACTTTTCAAAGAAACTGATTGTTACAGCTTTTATAATACATTCTTTGACTGCTCTTGGCCTTGCAAACTACACCAATTATTTTATTAACATTATTTCATTTTTTTTGTATTTAATTTTGATCAATTAATTTTAATTTCAGCAGGTGGTATCACACTCAAACAGATTGAACACGGACTGAACAGTGGCAAATCCATGATTTAAATCTCCCTATGCCACAATTTTTTTTTCATTGTAAATAGCTGCGGTATACTTGGTGAGACTGTAGAACTTACAGAAATATACACATTTTTTATTTTTAGTAATTGATTGTATTTACTGTTAAGATATACTGTTTTATCAAACAGTCTGAGCTTGTTAATATTAAAAAAAATTCACCGTAATTTTCACAATAATTCTAACAATGTTTTGAGATTTTGTTAAAATTAAAAGTACAGTATGTTTTGAGTAATTAATATACAGTTGTAAATCGTAAATTCAAATGAAAAAAGCAGGAAAGATTGTCATTCATACAGAGTTATTATGTAAATTGTAGGGTGATTAATTGTAAATAATGTTACAGAGTTTTCCTGTTGTTTTCAAAGACAATGTGCCATATTACAGTACATTAATATATTTTCAACATATTAGCAGTGTAAAAATAAAAGCAAATCACCGTTTTTCAATTTACAGAAATTTAATATACATATTACAATCATTTACTCTTTTTGATTTAATGGTAATTTACCGTTGCCATTTTACAGTTATTTACTGTAATTTTTACGTACATTTCTTACAGTGTAGCGTTAACGGCGCCTAAAACACATTTGTGGCACACACATAGTACACATTTATAGGATCTAACAAAAACAGGCACAATGATGACAATAATTGAACTAAAATCACAATCAGAAACATCAGGGTTTACAGTGTTGGGAAAGAAATGACACCAACCTCTCCCACAGGGGAATTGTAGAAAAGGGGAGAGGCCAAAGGGGTACATTGTATTTATACGGTTGCACTGAAGAAGAAGAAGAAGTAAAGATGAGGAGGGGCTCTAACTGATAATGAATATAACTACAGGCTCGGAGCACCTAACAGTCAGGTATAAAGAACACATTTTGTGTAATTATAACAATATGTAAACTACGACCGGGTTACACAAGCACAGATCTATATTTAACCCTCTGGGCTCTACCCTATCCTTTGTGGCCACTTCACTTTTCTTTTTTCAATCATTTTCGTTCTGTTAATGCAAATGGAATGAAACTTCCCAAAGGTGTGTATTTTTTTTCAGATTTTTTATTTTTCAACATCAGCTCCTTAATAATGTCAATAATATACACTATACACCAAATTGTTCCTCTTGGCTCTATCGTGGCCATTTTTGGCCAATTGAAATCGATTATAACCACCTTTTTTGATTCCTTGTTATTGACAGTACTATATCATCCAATTTAGGTAAAATTGCTTTCATTCTAAACTCAACACATGAAAATTGTAGTTTTTCATGTTTTTTATCAAATTACATCATTTACCCATTTTTGGCCAAGCAAGCAATTTCATGTAATATTCCTAGTTTCTAGTAGCGGCCTTTGATGGCTTACCACACTCCAATGGACCAAAATAATGAAACAATTTTGACATAGGTTTGATCTTAAGGATCTAATACTTTGTGTTTGTGCATGATATTGCAGCACAAACATGTATTTGCAAGATAGACTGGAATAAATTATGACACATGAAATATTACATATGCTGCAGTGAATTTCTGTCGATGCAGGCTATTGAGCTTTGAGCTTCCCAGTCAAACTTAGCTTTGAAGCACATGCTAAAAGAACTTTTACTTTTTTTACTTTTACTCTTGTATTTTTCATAAAAAGATACCATACCCAAAATATTAACTCTAAAAAAACAAAAAAAAAAACAAAACCAAAACCCAATCACAGGACATTTTGCAGAGTTCAAACCATTGACTGTAGAAAACATGGACGACGCGACAGCTCCCCAAAAATGAAGCCAAAACGTCTCTATCGCCCCCTGGTGTCTGGCTGCAGTATAGGTCATAAACCCCGCCTCCTCCATGTTAGCGGATGGGACTGGGGTCAGACTAAAATAAATTAATTCTCCTCAGGTAATTTTTTTCCAAAGATTCTTTCTTTTGTTATCAATAGTTCTCATCATGCTGATTGATGTCCAAGGGGTCTCCTTTCCCATAAGTTTGATTCTAATTCCTACCGCGGTGATGTTAAATTGGGGTGAAACATCATCATAACAGCTTTGACTGGCAGCTGCAGTCACGGAGAAACTTGCGTATCTGTGTTCGGGAATAGCAGATAGAGCGTAGGCTCTGAGAGGAGGGCCAGCGTTTACGACGTTATGAAAACACGACCGCCTGTTTTAACCTGACAGCCTGAGGTGTTCTTTAGTAAACTGGACTACCCGACAGAAGGACCCGAGGCCCCGCTGCACTTTTTCGGTAAGTTAAAGGTGTTTGTAAGCTAATCCGTAACTACAGTCCTTAGGTCCTGAGACCTAGCTAGCTAAAATGAGCACTCGGCTGTCGGGGTTCGTTTAGCTAATCTGTGCAGGTGAATGAATTTACTAAAGAAATCAAGAGAAACGCCCCGGGCTACTCAGTCACTAATTACTGTTACTGTACTTTTATTACAAGTATTATACTGTAAAAGCAACAGGCTGCACCCTGCTGCAGCTCCTGTGCAGAGCTGAATATTAAATATGTGCAAACAACAGCATGTTTTCAGTTTCTTGCCACATCTGTAAAGACAGTAACATCTTTTTTAAAAGCTTGTACTTCAGTAACTCCTCATTAATCAGGAACTATGGATTAAAGTACTGTAGTGTACTGTAATACTGAAAAAAATGTAAGAGAAGAACTTCAGATCCTGGGTGTGTGAGGACAGAAGAATCAGCTTTATTTCAATTTTGAGGGATAAAATTTATATCTGAGTTTGATGATTCTGTTGTCTTTGTGATTACAGGAGCTGCCCTCAGATTCAGACTTCAGCACCACCCAGTGACAGCAGACAGATCATCCAACATGTTCACATGTTAACTGCAAAATGAACTGATGAAAACAGTGCAAAGGTTAAAGTGCCAGCCTCTGTCAGTGCGCCCCAGGGTGGCTGTGGCTACAACGTAGCTTGCCATCACCAGTGTGTGAATGTGTGCGTGAATGGGTGAATGACTGGATATGTAAAGCGCTTTGGGGTCCTTAGGGACTAGTAAAGCGCTATACAAATACAGGCCATTTACCATTTACCATTTACCACACGTGCTGTAGTGAAAGCTGCAGCTTTATTGATAAAGTTAAAGACAAAAAACAAAAGGATTAATCACCCCTGTAACTGTGTCACTATATATCAGCATTAACAGGACCTCAGTTTGGTGTTTCACAAAGCTGCTGAACTCAGACCTGCACAGCTTCCGTTTTAAACACTTGATGTACTCAGCTGCATGAAGAGCATATGAGATTTTCTCACAATTAAATAAAACCTGATGAAGGTCAAAGGTCGTCACTTGTATGTTGAACTACAAACTTGTCATCTGGAATTCTTTCACAGTTTTTTGCACATAGTGTGTTATTTACCATAAAGTGATTCAGAGTTGTTCATACCAGAGTAACTAGAGAGGATCATATATTTTTAAATATATAACTTTCCACAGGACTGAATATAATATTTTTATGTAAAAGTCCAGAGCCTCTGGAGAGTATCCGAGTATTTATAACATTACACAAACCAAAGGTCTCCATCACAGTGTTCATGAAATGCTGGGTTTATCCATCTCCTGGGGCGGGCCTACAGAGGAGTGCTGAAGATTTCCCTGTGAGGGAGCTGCTGGTGAAGATCATGAATCCTGCTTGATCAATGCGATGGGCTTCAGTTTTCCTGGTGTTTCTTAAATGATGCCTCTCTCAGTGGGTCAACAGAATTTCTGGCACAGGACAGCTGTGATGAAGAAAGGGAAGAAGTTTCTCCAAACCTCTGGACCCAGGAAACCCAGCTTGGTCCTGATGGTTCCCCTCACTAGTTTCTCCCCAGGGTGAATGTAGCTGTTGATAAAATATGGACTATATTATTAAATGAAAAGAACAAATTAGACTACACTAGTGAAACGTTCTGCTGATGTTTTTAAAGTTTCCATGTTACCAGGCTGTAGAGGGCTCTGAAGATTTAAACAGTTTTAGATCCATTACACTCACAGTCTTATGTTAAAATCTCAAAGGGCGTCATTATATTTTTGATATTAACAGTAACTCTGGGCCTGTGTTGAGTGTGCAGCTTATCTCATCGCTGTCTAAAAATGGATAACAAACATAAGAAGTGCTGAATCCACAGACTATTAAGAGTATTAGGTGTGTAGCATCGCTAACTAGCTAGCAACAAGCCTCCAACATGCTAGCGGCTAATCTAACTAACGAATTAACAACAGAGTGATTTTAGAGCTATAAGATGATAAGCTGTGTGTCTTTTTTTATAACAGTGGCATGGTTGTATTTACCTTAATTAAAGGAGTCGTCAGCCGCGGTAAACCAGCAAAAAAACTCGAGCAGCCGGGCTACGTAAAAAGTGTAGAGGGGCGTGTTTGCGGTCACGTCCAGCGGGTGTGTGGGCGGGAGCGTTACACAGTCGCTCCACTTCATGTCACTACTGCGCAGATTCTGGCTCCAAAAATGCAAGATGGCAGCCTCCACAAGCGGGGTATTTTGGCTTCATTTTTGCACAATGGTAGGAGGCGGAGTCGCGTCGTCCATGTTTTCTACAGTCAATGGTTCAAACCTGCAGCTGCAGCTGCAGCGCAAACAACAACAAACACCGTTTGTAAATTTGTCCTGGAGTTTATGCAGGTGCAGATATTGCTACTGCTGTAAGTAACCCTAACAACTTCCAGATCATTTATTCTGGCAATATGGCAAGAAGGTCATCACTGCTTCAAGCACTGTCTATATGATCTGGTCAGAGCAAGGACAGCAAGCAGTCCTCTGCCCTTGAAGAAAAGACATCTGCCCAAAATGAAGAAACTTCCTCTCCAGAAGATGAGGGGACAATCTCCAAAGAGGCTGACTGCATCACCACTGATGATGAGTACTAGACAGTGCCTGAATCCTCTTCTTTGGGGGAGGATTGGGGTTGTGGGGCATGGAGGTGGAGGCTGAGCAGTTGATGGAAAAGAACATAGGAGCATTTTCTGAGACCAAGGAGCCAGTGACTGAGTGGATCCCTCATGAAAGGAAGACCATGTGGGTCCCACTACTGAAGAGAGACTGCTCTACAATCCAGTGCCCAGTGGTATCAAACCACGGCTCACCCTGTATGCAGTTCCCTGCATTAGCAGCCTGAGATCTACTTTTGACTTTTTTATAACAAAGGAGATCTTTTAGCTGCTGTGCACCTTTACAAACCTGTACGGGAGGCGAAGGTGTGAGGATTGGAGGATTATAGATGAAGTGGAGATGTGAGCCTACACCAGAATAAAGCAATACATAGCATGTTGGATGACAACACTGGAAGTTCTCAGGAAGTAAAAAATGGCATGGGGTTCAGACTAGGGATGGTAAATGGCCTGTATTTATATAGCGCTTTAATAGTCCCTAAGGACCCCAAAGCGCTTTACACATCCAGTCATCCACCCATTCACACACACATTTACACACTGGTGATGGCAAGCTACGTTGTAGCCACAGCCACCCTGGGGCACACTGACAGAGGCGAGGCTGCCGGACACTGGCGCCACCGGGCCCTCTGACCACCACCAGTAGGCAACGGGTGAAGTGTCTTGCCCAAGGACACAACGACCGAGATTGTCCAAGCTGGGGCTCGAACCGGCAACCTTCCGATTACCCGGGATGGGTACTGGTGTGGCACCGGTTCTGACATAAACGGTAGTAACCAGACCGAAAAGCAGCGCACATTTCGGTGCTTTATTTTGGTGCTTTATTTTGGTGCTTTTTTTTTTCCTGAGCCAATTCTAGCCAATCATTTTACGTTTCCGAGGATAGTAGGCGGGGCCAGGTATGTACGTTCTTTTAGAGCAGAGCTACAGATTAAAAATGCCCAAGGCAAAGCAATCAAAAGTTGTTAGGTCTAATTGTTGAATGTTGCCATTGTGTTTCTTAAATTTGTACAGTCTTAGTTCAAGCAGTATTATCAAAGCTATTCCTTTGATCCTGAGCACCTCTAACCACTTTGTGTTGGGGGAGGTTTTATAGCAGATACATCCTATCTGGAAGATCTACTTCCTTTGATGTAAGCTTCCTGCGTTTACGACCCTTTGGTCAGCAGGAGGACACACACACACACACACACACACATACCTGCATATACATACATACAGTGCCTTGTCTTTGTAACCAAAGGGGGTTGCGAGGGGAGGTGTTTTGTAAACTATTGTTTGAAGTTTGTCAATAAAAGCCAGCGAGAGGAGGTCCTCATGGGGGTCACTTCCATGCTGGACATAGACGAGGCCTCCCTTGCGCAAGTAATCGATCGAACACTGTTGCCTTGTTTTTCTTTCATGGGAATAAGTCCTGGATACAGCGGGGTCTGAGTTTAGACCCAACATTTATTTGGTCCTTCGGAGCCGGAGCCTAACACATCGCATCCACCGCGGGGAGAGGGAGAGGACGCCACCGCAACGTCTGGGATGATGGACGGAAAGTCCTGGTGCTTTGTTTGTCACCAGGCCGGATAATTTGCGTCTGAACTCCCCTCGGGATGGATGGCGATTGACGGGATACAGAGACTCTTCCCATGAACGGAAACAACACGAACAGTGAGTACAGAAGGCCTTAGAGAGCGGCTACGTGACCCTGCGTTGATCGCAGGTACGGGAGCGCGCTAGCCGCGTGAGAGAGACGCAGGCTTCTCCGCCGTGTGGGGCGTGGAGATAACCTAGGTTCGGTAGCTCCGCCGTGAGGAGTGTTCGGAATCTCCGCCATTTGGGGCGTTTGGAGAGTGTCCGAAGGTTGGAATCTCCGCCATTTGGGGCGTTTGGAGAGTGTCCGACGGTTGAATTCTCCGCCATATGGGGCGTTTGAGAGTTTTCAACAGAGCGCGCTAGCTGTGCGTGTAGACGCAAGCGATAGGCCTATGTTGTGTGTGTGCGGGCCAGACGTGGTCTGCGTGAGTGTGGCTGATTGTTGTCTTGTGTGAGAATAAAATGTGTAAGGCTGCCTTAGCAGGGGATGTAAAATTTATGGAGAAATATTCACCGGGCAGCATGCAGTATGTAGGTTGTTGGTGTATTTGAAGGGATATTAGTGGAAGTTCAGTGTAAAATGCTTGTAGAAAGAATAACTCTAAGTGCAGCAGGTAAAACAGGGACAGCTAAGCAGAGGAAGGAATTGCAGTTAGCAGTCGCTAAGTTGTGGAACAACACCGTGGAAAAGCATTAGAAAGAGCAAGAATGTTAGCAGAAAAAAAGAGCCAGAGAAGAGCGTAAGAGGCAGAGGTGGAGGAGAGACTAAAGGCTGAGTATGGAGAGGCATTAGAGCAGCGTTGAGTCCAAAACAGACTAGGCAGGAGAGGAGACAGAAAGGAAAGAAAGTGAACATAAACGTTGCAACCACATATCCATCCCTAATACAACAGAAAAAAAAAACATATGGTGTTTAAGTCTGCCTTGAAAGAGGATGAAATACACTGCAAAGTTTTATTGGGCAGCACGTGGTGTGTGGATCGTTGATGAATGAAGTGAAATTGTGCTCTAAGCAGAAGTGAGTGTGAGAGTGTCTGACGTCACGGTGTGTGTGAAAAGGTATCCAGCTGGGGCAGACGTGATTCTGCAGGTCACCTGCCCAGCGGACAAAGAAATAACATAAGTTGTGTGGTGAATGATAGCACGAAGAGTGTTTGGTGTTTCTCAGCCTGAAACAGCTATAATGCTACTTTCTGTTTTGGAGAGAAGAACAGTTTAAAAGAGAGAGAGAGATGTGTGTGGTTTTAAGCAGTGATGAGATTAATGAAATGTGATGAGAGGAACACAAAAACATACAGAAAATACATCAACCATACTAACCCTACATGCATATACACAATAAATGATACTCATGAAGACCAGACAGCATCTTAAGCATGAGATTCTGTTTGTCATCTTGTCCAAGTCACTAGTAAGATGAAAGTGATACATAGACTAGTGGACTGAATATTATAGGAGGAGAGATGACTGCATCATAGAGGAAAACAGAATGCTGATGAGGGGTTTTAACTGAGTGAGCTGATTGTGAGTTTCTGGTGTATGAAGAAGTTTTACCACGGCAAACATTTTTTTGGTTACATGAGAAGAAACTTATTATGTGATGAGACAACAGGGTTATGCTGTATGTTGTGTGTGTGACTGATTGGATGAATGTTTGAGATTGATCTAGCTGTTGATTTGTCTTTTGTTACTAAGTTGAGCCTGCCAAATGGGTTGTTACGATTTATCCCCCTGGCATGAAGAACACGTGTCATGACTTAACAAGGTCTTTCTTTCCTTTGCTTTCCTTTATTTTCTTTCTTTCTTTCTTTTTTATTTTGTTACTTTCATGGTGCACTGAAGGTTTCGGTTGATGATCTCTGTTTGAGCAGATATGCACGATTAGAACAGAAGCGTTATACGACTCGTCGTCGAGAAAACTGTTGCAAAAGTGAGTTTCTCCAAAAGATTAAAATGGGCTTGGGAGAAAGCCACTTATTTGGGACAATCAGAAAACAAGTCCCTGTCAAAAAGGATTCAGAGAGGGAATCCAATTTGGAGTTTTTCTTTTTCCTTTTGAAATGACGTTATTTTGCTGTGGGTGAAAATGAAAATGCGACGATGAAATTCCACAATCAGCAAAAAGAAAGAATGGATGACTGTGTGAATGAGTGAGAATTTTAAAATAAATGGGGAACTAACTAACTGACTGACAAAAGCTGACAAGACTGACTGACAACACCATTGTGTGAAGTTAACCCCCACCTGACAAAGGTGTGGATGTATCTCTGTGTGTGTCTCTGTTGCAGGAGCAGAAGGAGACCACAGGAGGAAACTTGGGTCACATGACTATGTGAACTCTGCAAATTTAACCTTTTGGTTTAAAATTTTCTGTGTCTGTGAATTCACCATGGGTGTGTTATTAACTACTTTGTGTTGCTCACAGAGATTACTGTGAGAAAGAGTGTATACACCTGCGCAGCGCTAACATTAACATTTCTTTTTACAGCAGATGGTTAATCATGTGATTTGATCATGTGATTTATAGCAGGACACAACTTAATGTGTTTTTTCTACCACAGGATTACTGAGATTTTGTGTGAAGAAAACTGTGGTTACAGGTAGTGATGGGTCCAGCAACACTGACGCACCGGCGCTTGTATCAAGCTCACAGAGTGAAGCCTGTGTCGGTGCGTGCGTCGCTTTAAGAAAAAGTCACGTGATCGATACAGCTACTGTATCGCTCATTGCCAACGCGCCAAACTGTGTTTAAAAGGTACTGCATCCGCATCTGTCAACGGAAGGAGTCGCCACCAAAAAAACCACAAAATTACTCTCGCAAAGATAAATAAAAATACACATCTCTCCATAACAAAATGGAGCTCGAAAGAGAAAGAAAAAGAAATGTTTCTGCTGTGTGTGATCATTTTGATCTTTTAACTGCAAATAGTTTGTCTGTCTTTGTTTCAGTGTAATCTATCAGAATAGGAAAAACAGCAATGTGACCTGCAGTGTAAATTATTTCATTTTATGCAATGTCGCATCTGTTCTGCGGAGCTTTCTTACACAAACAAAAGCACCTCCTCAGTGTTTAGGCATTACAGAGCCAAACGTGAAAATGAGGCGACAAACACACCGAGAATGAACACAAGTAGGCCTATATTGACACTGAACAGCTTTATCATCATTTTTTTTATTAATATGTGTTTTATTATTTTGAAATCAAGCATCTAGGAAGACTGTTCTGGACCAGGCAGTCCTGAATTTTATTATAAAGGACTGTCAACCCCTTAGTATTGTGGAGAGTGTCGGAGAGAAAAATTCCGAGATCAGAGGATCCTTTAACGTACTGGGGGAATAGGAAGACATCTTATCAGAACCTTTTCCACCTGGCTTTACAGTTTTTGTGTACCCCAGCTTCAGCTATGCCTGTGAGTTTTCCAAAGCTGGGGAAATGGTGTCAAAAAAACAAAAAAACCCAAAACGCAATAGACTGAATGCAAAAACATTGGATAAACTTATTTTTCCGAATAGAAATTTATAATAAACTCTGAGTCAATTACATTTAAATGGGTAATATTATATTCACAATACTTTCATTTAATTTTCACTTAATGTAATTCACAGTATATTTTAAAGATTTCTACAATATTTGCAATGTAAAACATATAAAATGATTCCATGGAAAGTACAATACCTTACAGTGTACAAGTATGACTAGGTCATTGAATCAGTGTCTGTTGTGAGTCTCAAGTAAGTTGCCTGCAATGATATTTAAGGTCCAGCAGGTGTCAGTATGGCGCAAAACAGCAACACTGTGTCGACACAGTATCGATACAGTTTGGAGAATGTGCTGAAACGCTTCACGAGGCCTCATCTACCCATCACTAGTTACAGGCTGTGTGTTGATGATGAAATTACACTGTGTTGTGGAGAAAATATGAATGTTACAGGGGAGAAGTGAATACAGTTTGAGACATACTGTGATGAAACCATTGTTACTTTTTCCACAGCGAGTGTTAACTTTATGACTTTTCACAGCTTCTCTGGAATCTGAATGGCCGACACCTGATAACCAGGATGAACTGTTTTTGGCTAATGTTTGTTTTTCTTTAAGAGTGCTTGTAAAGGATTCAGCACAGACAGACAAGTGACAATTGAACAAATGTGCAGTGGTTACAGAATAGTTGAATATGGGGCTCATTAGCTGGCCACTACTGAGCTCATAGTGATAAAATGAGTGGAGTGACATTGCTTAAGGAAAGTCACCGATTAAATTGTGGAATAAATTGGGATGATTCATGATTTGGGACAAATTGTGATAATAATAGTGATTTAATGATTGGGGAAAACCTGCACATGATATTTGTCTTTTATGCTGAATACTTTATTATTCCTTTGATCTATAGTCGGTTGAAAATGTGAAGTTTGATTTAACGGATTTGTCTTCCAGGATACAGGCTCCAGGTGGAGCTGAGAGTTAGACAAGCTAAACATTTAATTGCTGACTAATGTTTTTACACAGGGTTACAGCTTGGAGTGAAGCTGCTCCAAGGGACAAACCCTGGAGATTGTTTTAGGGAGACTGTGCAACATTCTTGTACATGTCTCATTGGGGAGTTGACACATGGCGGAAGCCATGTGGCGAGAGGAGTGTCATTTTAATTTGCAGATGTCGTGAGATGCCATGACGAGAGAAGTGACTGAGAGGATCGCCCACAAGATGGGAGCTGAGGCCTGGAGAGAGTCTTCAGGAGGATCAGAGATCGCCTTCAGCACAGAGAGCTGTGCTACTGAGCTTCCAGGAGATCGTCATGAGGAGACTCTGCACAGCAAAATCTTAAAATAAAATGAAAGAGTTTCGACGTTGACGTTGAGGAAGACAACTAAGGTGTACGACGTGCTCTGCCTTTAAAATCTTCAGCAACGTTGAATCATGAGCATTTGAGGGAGCGTGCCAAGCTCCAAAAAGTGACAGCGCAGAGGAGGTCCAGCGATGGACTTGTGGTTCTGTGAACAGCATAAATGCCAGGTGACTGTGATATAACTAACAGCACTTTTTTTTTCCACAAGTGAAGCCAGTAACTTACTATCCTAAAAGATTAGCTCTAGTTGCTTGTGCTTTACCTCCATGCGTGAGATCAGTATGTGCAGCAGCCTAAGCTGTACAATGTTTCAGGAAATAGTTTATTTCACCTTTTGACATTGTTAGTTTCACACGAGGTAGATGTCTACTACTGCAGACTAAAATTACATTTCTGTCACCTACAAGACACTTGTCTTTAATGTTACTGTTACTCTCACAACCACATATTACCAAAAAGTGATGCACAATTCTGAAAACCTTTTGCCAACGAAAGAAGAGGGCACTTCTCATGAGTGTAGAGACCACGTAGAGAAGGAGTGTAAGCCGAGGGATGACTTAATAGATGTGCCACTTGGTGAGGGAAAGGTTTGGTTTGTTGGTGGTTGAGTTTTACAACAGTAGAGGGACAAACTAAAACGGGTTTACTGTAGTAGATAGTGAGAAAGTTATCTGTGCAGGACAACTAGCATGTTTTATATTTGCTTGAGTAGCAGAGATGCTAGCTTTAACGGAAGTGTCTAATGCTGCAGAGAAATAAGATGTGACGATATACACTGATAGCCAGTATCCATTTGCTACATTACATTTCTTCGTGGTACAGTGGGTGAGATGAGGTGTGACAGCCTCTACAGGGAAACCTGTAGAACACGCCAAACTCTTGCAAAATCTGCTGGAGGCAGTGTTATTACCCAGTAGAATTGCCGTTTGTAAATGTGTAGCACACATGTGAGGGAAAGATCCAGATGCATTAGGGAGTGCTTTTGCAGATAAGATCGCGAAAGAGGCAACTTTAGGAGAACATGGTGTTAGCGTTTTAGCAGTGCAACACCAACAGACGTTGGCTATTATGCGGAATGCACTGGTAGACATGCAGGGCCACTCATCTACTGCAGGGAAACAGTTGTGATTTACAGTAGGAGCGAGCTTGCAGGATGGTGTTTGTTATCTGTGTGATAAACCAATACTGCCTTAGAATTTGTATAAGACTGCTGCTATTTTGCGCCATGGGCTTTGCCATGTCGCAACAGGAGGGAGATAATGAGTAGTTTATACTTTAAGATTAAATACCCTTAAAAAAACTTTTTTGTAGGTCATGTATGATATGTTCAAGCACAATTCTCGGGGTAATTTGAGACCTAAGAGAGGGAAATTCCCTAGACCCAGTCACCCATTTCAAGTTATTTACATGGACTTTATAGAGCTGTCCAACTGTAATAACTATAAGTACTGTTTAGTGATAGTGTGTCCTTTTTCAAAGTGGGTAGAAATTGTACCAACTAGGGAAGCAGATGCCATTTCGGTTGCCAAAGCAATATGTAAGAATATCATTTGGGACATGGGATTCCTGAGACCATTTATAGTGATAATGGTCCACATTTTGAAAATGAAGTGATTAGATTGATGGCACAACATCTAGGGATAACACTAAAAACATCATTGTTCATATCACCCACAAAGTGCAGGGTTGGTAGAGAGAACTAATGGAATAGTAATGTTAAGACTTTGGAAGAGACACGCAGGACATGGTTAGACTGTATAGAATTAGTTAGGAGGTATACGAATGTACATGAGGATTACTCCAACAGAGAATGGTCTGACTCGTTGAGATTATATATGTTAGAGCATTTAGAGTTCTAGTCTTCTGTAGTGATGATAGGAGAGCAGAAGAGAGAGCATATTAGCAGATTAGATGCTTAAAATGTTTAAAAGTAAAGAAGTCTTGAGAACAAATGATCTGCCAGATGGTTCTGTTTCTCCGCAGGAGCAGAGTCTGAAGTCTGGAAATTGGATGTTGACAAGGCCATGGAGAGGAAGTGCTGGTCCAGTCCACGGTGGGAAGGTCCATATCGGATGCTGCTGACGACGACCACAGCAGTGAAGATTGCTGGAAGAAACACTTGGATACATCAAGCGCACTGCAAGAAGGTGACACACATCCAGGCCAGCTCGGGGTAAGTGGCAGGAAGACCGGGTACAAAGGGGGGGGAAAGCCTCCAGGGCCCCTCGTCTCAATCCGGTGAAGAAACCAACTGAGCCACAGGTACTCATCAGATGGCTGGGAATGTGCTGTGCGCCTTCTTGTGCCTGTGGACCCAGAGTGGGATGACAGGAGCGCACTGGGACAGAGCAAACCACACCCAGTACCCACATGGGGTTTTCAACCAACTATTGGTGGCAGTTTGTGAACACAACCGCTCACATAAAGAACGAGACCAATGGTTATGCTTGTGAAGCCACTGTCTACACATTCTTCTGGACTGTGGCCATATAGCATCACTGAGAGCGAGACAGTTTGTTTGGTTGCCGTAGCAACACATCCAGGAGTAAACATACTTGGAACACTGCCAACTTTTCAACTTCTGAACCTGACTGGACGGTTGATTCACCAGTAGCTGGGAAGGTGAACTGCTCTGGTACGACAGACCTGCTAGTCCGACTCCAAGTATCTGACTTGCTGCAGGACATTGAACAGCTAAATAAACTGGAAACAGGCCAGTTGCCTATGTGTATGAAGGGCAATGGATTAGTCCAAGTTGGAGATTTACCATGGAATTTGTGCAACGTCACCTATTCTTTGTGTCCTCTGCAAGAAGGATGCAAACGGAGAAGCCCTTTGTCTACATCTACATCATCTACATCTACATCAAGCTGGTTGAGGTTTTGAGCCAAGAAGATCAAAACACCTTGATCCAATTTCCTTTACAAAGGTTTTCCTGTGGTGACAACAGGACAGGAGAAGTTGTAAATGCGGATAATTTACCAGTTGACTCTAACCCCCACAGGATGCCTACAGTGAGAAGATTTGGGGGTTGATAGGAGTCATAAAGAAGGGTGCTGACCAGGCTACAGCTTTGAAGTTAGCTGAGAGCCACATGGACAAACAATAAAGTCAACTGATGTGTTTGAATGTTTATGTCTGTATACAGTTGTATTGTAGTGACATATGATTTTTGAGAATGTTGATTCTTCTTGTTTGACTGTTACATTCAGTTGTTTACTTGCAGGAATACATAATGAATTGCACGACAGGAGTAGATGCACCACAAGGCTGGATAACTTGGTGAATGTCTGGTCCTTGGTGGCATCTTCTTTTGAAAATATTAATTCCTGTTTTTGGACTGTTGATACTGATTTGCTTATGTATAGGATGTAGTTTACTATGTATGAGATCAATGAGAAGCAGGTTAACTGCTTACATGTATTAACTGTGAACTTTTCATCGATAGAAGGTGAATGAAGAGGAGTTGTGTATGAATGAAATCTACACTGTCACTGTCCAAACAAAGGGTGCATAAGTTGAAATTTAAGTATATACAATGACAAAAAGGGGGGAAATGTTAGGTCTAATTGTTGAATGTTGCCATTGTGTTTCTTAAATTTGTACAGTCTTAGTTCAAGCAGTATTATCAAAGCTATTCCTTTGATCCTGAGCACCTCTAACCACTTTGTGTTGGGGGAGGTTTTATAGCAGATACATCCTATCTGGAAGATCTACTTCCTTTGATGTAAGCTTCCTGCGTTTACGACCCTTTGGTCAGCAGGAGAACACACACACACACACACACACACACCTGCATATACATACATACAGTGCCTTGTCTTTGTAACCAAAGGGGGTTGCGAGGGGAGGTGTTTTGTAAACTATTGTTTGAAGTTTGTCAATAAAAGCCAGCGAGAGGAGGTCCTCATGGGGGTCACTTCCATGCTGGACATAGACGAGGCCTCCCTTGCGCAAGTAATCGATCGAACACTGTTGCCTTGTTTTTCTTTCATGGGAATAAGTCCTGGATACAGCGGGGTCTGAGTTTAGACCCAACAAAAGTCTGGCTGTACTTCACAGCAAAAGATGCAAACTCAGCAGCCTGCAACAAGTGCTGTGATACTGTCAAAGGAATCTGATGAAACACCTGGCGACGCATAGCGTTTTTTTTTTTAAAGCCGAGAAATGCGCCGTGTTTGATAGCTTGCTGCGAGACCTCACACCGTACACATCTACTGCGGGTGTGGTGCCTGTTATCGGACCCGGAGTTATCAACATTCCCCAAAAACCTGAAGAGGAGAGTCCTGGCCCCTAGCCCTGCCAGTGTAGCGGAAATGATGACGGATGATGATGGCAGCAGCAGCCGTTCTCCTCTGCGTGAGTAGCTTCATGTTGTTCGTGTGTAAGTAACGTTGAGTAGGCTAACCACATTATTACATTAATGCATGTAAGGTGAACTAGCAAACACCGTCATAGTTACATGCGGCTGTCTTCTTGTTTGATGGCAGATACTCCCTTCACCCTGGCCAAAAAGGCTAAAATGACCAAAGAAAAAGTGGAAAACAGTTAAACATGAGAGGTTTTTGGACAAAGTTTGTGTTTTTTCCATTGTTTAAGCACTGCTTCCAGCCAAGAGTGAGACCATATATGCCCTATAGCTGCAGAAAAGGCTAACATTGTTATCTTTTTACATAAAAAACAGCTGAACATGAGAGGTTTTTGGACCAATTTTGTGTTCTCCATTCTTTAAGCACCGGCACCGTTTCAAAAGTACCGGTTTGGCACCGGTATCAGATAAAACCTAAACGATACCCATCCCTAGTTCAGACTCCAACTGACAGAGGAGCTCCAAGGACAACGTCTTTACTTCGGTCACCTTGGCAGAGGAACTCCTCAGATGAAAACTGGCACAGGGGAAAGAACCCAGAGCTTCCTCCCGAGCTCCTCCAGTTGCAACAGAGGAAGATTTTGTTGTCTGTCTTTGGCTTCACCAAAACTACCACGGCGATATCCCACATGCCAAAGCAACAGAGGAATGTGCTTCTTTTGACAGCAAGACACAGGGACCAGCAGTCAGTGATGGGGAATAGAGGATGCCTGGAAGCAAGAAGCAATCCTGGACTACAATAGGCACAAATACAGCTTGGATAACTTAGACAGGATGTTGGTACCTCGAGTTGTTGAAGGAAAACTAACTGATGGATGCTGGCTCTTTTCTCCAATCTCCTGGATGTCTTGGGATATGATGTCTTTGGAAACAACTTCACTGAAGTGGGGGAGTCCTCTACAACCTACAAATGAAGAGTGATCCTGGGAGAGCTGGGGCACATGCTGGTGACCTCAACAACTGCAAGACACTCTTGTCCCTGATTCTCAGCCACTTCTGCCATTGATCTCAAGATACACTAGTCTGAACCAGAGTATGACCCACACCCCACCAACAAAATGAGAAGAAGGTGCAAAAGGTGCACCTCCATGATTGGAACAGCAGCCCCTTGCACCAAGTGTAGAAAGTGTGCCTACAAAAAACATTCTACTGTGGTTAGCACATCTTGCTGCTAATGAGGATGCACACAGAAGCACACACACTGGAATATAAATTTTGATCATTTTAGTGGTCATTTCAGTGGTTATTTGGTCATTAAATTGCCTTTCTGGCCACTAACACACCATGTGTGATTTTCTTTTTGGCCATTCACCCCCCCCCAAAAAATAAAATAAAGTAAAAATAAATCATTGTTACTGGTACTGGTACTGACCTGCAATGATGACAAAAAAAATATTAGGTTTCATCATTCATATGCTAAAAAATGTGAACTTTATTGCTATTTTCCCCCAAAAGCGTAGTAATAATACATAATCTGACTGGTATTCAAAGGGTATAATTTCTGAATTTGAATTATATTTTGGTTTTCATGACTAGGACCGGTGCTAATTTAAAAAAATCAAGTCAATGAAAGCAGAAAAATGTTTTAATATATATTAATTTTATAGCAATTTGTAAACATAAACAGGGGGTGGCCATTTTTGGCCATGAACAAGCTGAGAGGGAGTTTTTTTGTTTTTTTGTCACTGCACAAAAAAACAATGATGCATATATAATCGTTGATACTTTTAATTATTGCTATGCATCTAACCTCCATCATGGTTAGGAAATAAATCAGTTTGTATGCATTATTTAGAAAAAAAATGGGGATTTTATGCTTTTATCCATTTGTAAATCATTAAAATTATGTGATCTAACTGGTAAAGGGTTAAAATTATGAATTTAAATGAAATTTTGATTTTCATTAACAGCACTGATGCTAATCTAAAAAATCAAGTCAATGAAAGTGGAATTTTTTCTTAATATATATTAATTTTATAGCATTTTGTAAATGTAAACGGGGGTGGCCATTTTTGGCCACGAACAAGCTGAGAGGGAGTTTTTTTTGTTTTTCTTTCACTGCACAAAAAACCAAAGATGCATAAAACTCATTGATACTGTTAATTATTGCTATACATCTAACTTCTATCATGGTTAGAAAATAAATCAGATGGCATGTATTATTTGGAAAAAAATTGGGGTTTTATGATTTTTTCCATTTATGAGTTCCTAGGATTATGTGATCTAACTGGTATGTAAAGGGTTAAAATTCTGAATTTGAATGAAATTTTGATTTTCATGAACAGCACTGATGCCAATTTAAAAATTTAAGTCAATGAAAGTGGAATTTTTTTTTAATATATATTAATTTTATAGCATTTTGTAAACGTAAACAAGGGGTGGCCATTTTTGGCCACGAACAAGCTGAGAGGGAGTTTTTATGTTTTTGCTCTCCCTGCACAAAAATAACAATGCATTATAATCAATGTTGATGTGAATCAATTACATGTCCCAATTACACTCTACTATTAATAATACAAGAAATTCCAGTAGCAATGCAAATATATAAAATTGTGAGATTTGAGGTTGTCTTCCAGCTAGTGCAGTGGACAAACAAACTGGTAAAAAAGTAATAACTATTTAATATGTATGAAAAGAACTGAAGTTAGTTAAAAGCTTTATTCAGAAAAAATGGCAAAAAAACATAAAAATAATAAAAATTACAGACCTAATCTGTTGGTGGCCACTTTTGGCCACGAACAAGCTGAAAGGGTAGTGATTTTGAACAAACCCAGAGGGTTAAGAATGACTGTCATTTTCAGAGACAGAGATTAGTGAAGGTGACTGGGAGGAGAGCCATGAACCTCAATCTGGTTTAAAGTCATTAATGATAATTGATTAATGTTGTTAATTTGGTAAGAACACAAACAGTTGACCACAAAGCACTTCTTTTACAACATCAAAAAAGTAGTGATGGGAATTCCAGCTTGTTAGATTTGTATTGTTTATTGCCATTTATGCTTAGAAATATTTACTCATATATGCTTAGAAGTATATAATTGATTGTGTAGTGATAGGAGGTTTGATCCTTAATAGTCTGCAAGCTTTGTGTGCATTCCAGAGCTCTCTGACTTTCACACCCACATTTTAGGAGCATGGGAGAGGTCGTACCTTGTCTTATTGTTTTATGGTAGGATAAACGTATCTATATCTGTTTTAGGCTAAGTGCATTTTGTTTAGATCATTGACTGTAGAAAACATGGACGACACGACTCCGCCTCCTACCATTGTGCAAAAATGAAGCCAAAATATCCCGCTTGTGGAGGCTGCCATCTTGCAAATTTGGAGCCAGAGTCTGCGCAGTAGTGACTTGAGGTGGAGCGACTGTGTAACGCTCCCGCCCACACACCTGCTGGACATGACCGCAAACACGCCCCCCTACACTTTTTACGTAGCCCGGCTGCTCGAGTTTTTTTTGCTGGTTTACCGCGACTGACGACTCTTTAATTAAGGTAAATACAACCATGTCACTGTTATTAAAAAAGACGCACAGCTTATCATCTTATAGTTCTAAAATCACTTTGTTGTTAATTCGTTTGCTAGATTAGCCGCTAGCATACGCACTGTGTTGGAAGCTTGTTGTTAGCTAGTTAGCGATGCTACACACCTAATACTCTAATAGTCTGTGTTATTGAAGGATTCAGCACTTCTTATGTTTGTTATCCATTTTTAGACAGCGATGAGATCATCTGCACACGCTACAGAAGCCCAGAGTTACTGTTAATATCAAAAATATAATGCTGTCCTTTGAGATTTTAACATAAGACTGTGAGTGTAATGGATCTAAAATGGTTTAAATCTTCAGAGCCCTCTACAGCCTGGTAACATGGAGACTTTAAAAACATCAGCAGAACGTTTCAGTAGTGCAGTCTAATTTGTTCTTTTCATTTAATAATAGAGTCCATATTATATCAACAGCTACTTTCACCCTGGAGAGAAACTAGTGAGGGAGACCATCAGGACCAAGCTGGGTTTCCTGGGTCCAGAGGTTTGGAGAAACTTCTTCCTTTTCTTTCATCACAGCTGTCCTGTGCCAAAGGTGCTGTTGACCTACTGAAAGAGGCTTCATTTAAGAAACACCAGGAAGACTGAAGCTCATCGCATTGATCAAGCAGGACTCATGGGGCGTTTATCAATATGCGTACTTGTGCGTACTTGCGTTCTCGTGTACTCGTGATACGTCATCAGTCGGAGACCAAGTACTGTTCCAATTCGAAGTACGCATCACGCCGAGAACGCGAAAAAGTCCCGGATGTGTTCTCGATCCGCCCGTTTTATCGAGCATGCATCGGTGTAGACTTGGGACAGCTATATATCCCAGAATGCATTTCGTCCAAAACTCAACAGCGGACTCCCAGCACATCGTCTGTCCCCCCCCGCTCGCGGACTTCTCACTACTCAGGTTAAAGAAACCCCAGCAGCTGTCTATAGTATTGAGTGTCCACTAGAATAGAAATAAAAGCGTTCTAACATCTCACCTGCTTGTTTTTATTAAGGTATGTACACGTATGTACATGTACACTATTTTTATTAATAGAGGTTTCACTACTGAGGTTAAAAATGATATATAAGTCACTTAGATCACTTCTAAATGTTAATGTTTGGTTTATTTCAGTGTTTTATTTGTTCCTGAGTAAACCGGTTTGGCTGTGATTAAAGTTAAGCTTCATAACATGTTACTCACAGTTAAATTAAGAGGGGACGGCAGTAAAACCTCCGGACCTGTGACATCATCACGTACGCAGGTGTTCCGACTGTACAAATCACGAGTCCGTGCTCGCGTACTTGAGAATTGAGAAACGGCCCACGAGTCCGTGCTCGCGTTCTCGGCGGGTACGTACTCCCGTGCGTTCTCGGCGAGTACGTACTCACCGAGCACGCGAGTACGTACTGGCGTACTTGGGCATTGATAAACGGCCATGATCTTCACCAGCAGCTCCCTCACAGGGAAATCTTCAGCACTCCTCCGTAGGCCCGATCCAGGAGATGGATAAACCCAGCATTTCATGAACACTGTGATGGAGACCTTTGGTTTGTGTAATGTTATAAATACTCGGATACTCCCCAGAGGCTCCAGACTTTTACATAAAGATATTATATTCAGTCCTGTAGAATGTTATATATTTAAAAATATATGACCCTCTCTGGTTACTCTGGTATGAATAACTCTGAATCACTTTATGGTAAATAACACATTATCTGCAAAAAACTGTGAAAGAATTCCAGATGACAAGTTTGTAGTTCAACATACAAGTGATGACCTTTGATCTTCATCAGGTTTTATTTAATTGTGCCAGAGAAAATCTCATATGCTCTTCATGCAGCTGAGTACATCAAGTGTTTAAAACGGAAGCTGTGCAGGTCTGAGATACAAACTGAGGTCCTGTTAATGCTGATATATAGTGACACAGTTACATGAGTGATTAATCCTTTTGTTTTTTTGTCTTTAACTTTATCAATAAAGCTGCAGCTTTCACTACAGCACGTGTGGTACTTTAACCTTTGTACTGTTTTCATCAGTTCATTTTGCAGTTAACATGTTGGATGATCTGTCTGCGGTCACTGGGTGGTGCTGAGGTCTGAATCTGAGGGCAGCTCCTGTAATCACAAAGACAACAGAACCATCAAACTCAAATATAAATTTTATCCCTCAAAATTGAAATAAAGCTGATTCTTCTGTCCTCACACACTCAGGATCTGAAGTTCTTCTCTTACATTTTTTTCAGTATTACAGTACACTACAGTACTTTAATCCATAGTTCCTGATTAATGAGGAGTTACTGAAGTACAAGCTTTTAAAAAAGATGTTACTGTCTTTACAGATGTGGCAAGAGACTGAAAACATGCTGTTGTTTGCACATATTTAATATTCAGTTCTGCACAGGAGCTGCAGCAGGGTGCAGCCTGTTGCTTTTACAGTATAATACTTGTAATAAAAGTACAGTAATTAGTGACTGATTAGCCCGGAACGTTTCTCTTGATGTCTTTAGTAAATTCATTCACCTGCACAGATTAGCTAAACGAACCCTGACAGCCGAGTGCTCATTTTAGCTAGCTAGGTCTCGGGACATAGCTAAGGACGGTAGTTACGGATTAGCTTACAAACACGATTAACTTACCGAAAAAGTGCAGCCGGGCGTCGGGTCCTTCTGTCGGGTAGTCCAGTTTACTGAAGAACACCTCAGGCTGTCAGGTTAAAACACTCGGTCGTGTTTTCGTAGCGCAAACGCTGGCCCTCCTCTCAGAGTCTATGCTCTATCTGCTATTCCCGAACAGAGATATGCAAGTTTCTCCGTGACTGCAGCTGCCAGTCAAAGCTGCTATGATGACGTTTCACCCCAATTTAACATCGCCGCGGTAGGAATTAGAATCAAACTTATGGGAAAGGAGACCCCTTGGACATCAATCAGCATGATGAGAACTATTGATAACAAAAGAAAGAATCTTTGGAAAAAAATTATCTAAGGAGAATAAATTTATTTTAGTCTGACCCCAGTCCCATCCGCTATACTGCAGCCAGACACCAGGGGGCGATAGAGACGTTTTGGCTTCATTTTTGGGGAGCTGTGGCGTCGTCCATGTTTTCTACAGTCAATGGTTTAGATGGACGGCTCTGGGGAGTCTTCCTGGGGTCACAGTTTGACCCCCACACACAGATACACACATACACACACACACACACACACACACAAGGTATTCTTTGTTCACATGTATACCTATGTAAAGAGGTCATATGTTAATGATCCTATGCATATTCATGTAACCACAATAAAAGAGCAGTGTTACGGGAGAGCGGACGAGAGCAACTGGGGTCAAGCGAAGGAACGGCACCTGTCCAGTTCTCTCCCGTGCACGTGAAACATAAAGAATGTTGCCTACTCGTGTCTTGCTTGCTGTGTAATTACATTGCCTTCAACGTTCCAGCGAATAGGTTCAAGCTACAAACCTATCACAGCTCTTTTATGACAACCGGCTCTTTCAGCTCGGCTCACTAAAAAGAGCCGGCTCTTTCGGCTCCCAAGCGGTTCTTCAGGTTGTTTTGTTGCTTTAATTAATTTATTATCAACAACAATATAAAATTATGCACAAAATGAACTACTAATGTAAAAAAATGTGTTTTTTTATTTATATATGTTTATTATATAAATATTCTTTTATTTATTCACACCACACAAAATGTAAAAAAATAAATTATTTACTACTAACTAACTTTTAACTATTTAAATTTTCAGATTTTTCGTTTTAAACAAATTTAAAAGGAAACAACACAAGACACTGCAAACCACAACACAATAAAATATTGATTAAAATATGCAAAACAAAAAGAAAAAAAATGAACACCCATATCTTTAATTAAGGGAAAGTTTGGCATTTAGAAATATTAATATCACACTCAACTTACTGTGTTTTATCTTCCCATTGCACTGATGGGTGGACAGTTCTCAGGTGCCTGGCATGTTGTTTGTGGAGCCGGCTCTATGATATCCTTTTCTTGCAGACTCTACACTCTGCCTTTGTATTTTCAATAAAATTGAAATGGTTCCAGATTTTGCTTCTTTTCTTGGTGTCACTCATTTTCTTTACCATACCTTTCTAATGTGACGATGTTGTCTCTTGTTGTTGCTCCCGGCTCTCTTTCTGTCTCTCTCCCTCCTGCTCTGTTCGTGTGCTACTGCTGTTGCGAGTGTAACTACTGCCCCTGCCCCCTCTGCTCAGCCCTGAGCTGAGGGGGGAGGGGCGCAAATGCAAGGCTCTGTTTGCGCCCCTCCTGTCTCTGCTCAGCGCAAACACAAGAGTGACGTGCAGCGTGAAGCGAAAAAAGTGAGAGAGAGGGCAAGAGAAAGGAAAAAAAAAAACCTCACGGCTCCCATCGTTCACTTCAAAGAGTCGGCTCTGAGAGCCATTTCGTTCGCGACCGACCCATCACTACAAAAAAGCCACACAGGAGAGAAACAATTCAGTTGCCCTGAGTGTGGCAAGACACTTGGCCTCTGTGGAAATTTGAAACAACTCCTGAGGACGCATGGGAGAAATCCTTTGGCTGCTCAGAATGTGGAAAAACATTCAGCTGTAAGTCTGACCTGAAGGTTTACATGCGAATCCACACAGAATAGAAAAGATTCATCTGTAGCCTCAACATTAATTAAACAAACTTTCACTACCTCATATACTAATCACCAGTCTCCTGATTTGATGGTGGATGGTGCTTGGTGGGTACTACTGCAGAGAGTAAGTTTTAGTTACTTACTAATCATAGTTTTAAATACTTGATGACACTTTACGTTGTGTGTAAATAGGTGTGAACACTGCAACATTATTATTACGATACATCAGGCGTGTCCAAAGTCCGGCCCGCAGTTTTAATTGGCCCGCAAGTAATTTTATAAATTGAATAGAAAATGGCCCGCACTTCAACTTTTGCTTGAGTGTATTGCACTTCTTAGTTTTAACACCAGGGGGAGCTGCTGTTGATCAAGGCAGTTGCTCTACCAAAAAGGACAATCACAGAAGAAATTTACCCCCAAGTTTTGATTTGCACTGAAACTGTGGCAGTTATGAAAGAGTATAATGTACGACGTCATTATGAAACCAAACATCAGGCCTATGCATCCTACACTGGTGCTGGGCGAGAGCAGAAATTAAAGCAAATGCTAGCGCTCCTGCAGGGTCAGCAACAGTATTTTTTTCGTGCTCAAATTGTCCAGGAAAAGGCTCCAATAGCAGCTATGAGGTCGGGATGGAGACCTCATAAAACACGGCCTCGTTAAAGTCACCGAAATAATGTGCCCGGAAAAAGTGCAGGACTTCAACAACGTCAGCATGTCCAGAAATACAGTTGTGCGACGCATTGAAGACTCGTCAGCCAATATTAAACTACAACTGTTTGATAAAGCTGTGCTCTTGATTTTTACTCCATCGCATGCGATGAGATCACCGATGCCACAGACGCCGCACAGCTGCTAATTTTTTGTGGGGAGTGGATGAGAGCACGAGCACTTTAGGTGAGTAAAAATATATTCCACAGTACCCGTGTGTTAATGTGCAGGTACACATGCTTCAAATATCAATAATGCGCATACATTCTGTCACTACCCTGCTTTTGCGCACCACTTTCTTATATGCGTTTTTCTTGTTAACACACAGAGTACACACCGCTGTGCACAGCGCACGCACACGCAAAGTCAGCTGATCTCATCTGATGCAGATCTGCTCCTTGGTCAAGTGACATTTGTCCGGATTTTTTGGCACGAGTGGCGTCGGATCAGCACCGCAGCTGGATGGCCCGATTTACATACCCAGCGCAGCTGATACTCACCAGAATAATTTACTAAAATTATATGCACTCCTGTTATTAAGTCCAGTTCAGTCTGTTAATGTTGATAATCGTTTCAAACGAACGTTAATAGATGTTTTGCTAAGCCTAATAACTTAAATAACAAGCTTGAAATGTACCCATCCCATTTTCCCCTTTGTTTTTTCTCTGTGCTGTAAATATTCCCTCTAAGAAGAAATCTGCTGCTGTTCTGAGAATGAGCTACCAAAGCTTTTTCTGAATAAATCAATAAAGATCCATTTATGGAAAGCTGTGATGAAAGCAGTTTTGTCTTTAATTATATTCAACAATATAACACATTTGACCATTTTTAAGTGATTTTTAAAACAGCAAAGGTTATATACCTAATTTCTAGTAAGTGGCCCAGCCCCTCCTATATTTTTATGTATGTGGCCCTCAGCGAAAAAAGTTTGGACACCCCTGCGATACATGAAATTTCTAAATGTTAGGTGTATTCTGAGTCTGTGGGGCAGTTAGTCTCTTCATTCTTGGAGATTAACTTCAAAGCTGCTCTGAGTCCTGTAACATTCAGTGGTTTAAGAGCAGAACTGAAGTGAAGTCCAGTCACTGAGATAAATTCCATAGCAGTGTAAGAGTGGTCCGAATCCAAAATAGATCTAAGTGTGCAGAGTCACTGCTGCCTTCAGTGACCATTCACCATTCACTCCTTGAGACAGCAGTGGGCCAAATCTATTATGTCAGATAATTTGAGACTACTTCAGGGGCTGATACAATGAGTTCACTGTTACAGCGGATAGGAACTCCTGCTAAACACAAAAACTACGACTTTGGATTCTTGAAAAGGTCTAAGTAAGACTAAAAAATTTTTCGTTTAAAATAAGTTTACACACTTCAGCCACAGAAGTGGGCTGCAGCAAGTAATGAAAAGCAGTTAATAAAACTGCTTTTCATTATGCAGTGAAGCAAAGAGCAAATAAAGAAAAATACCAATAAGAAAGAAAACATACACCTAGGTACACACAGGTGTATGGTTCTGTGTAGAAATAGACCTGTACATCTTTCTTGGAAAAAAGGACCCTCACATAAAGCCTCTTGCTAAAATAAAGCTTTATTTAAACAGATGTTCTATAGGCAACTGATTAATAAGGGGGTCAGAGGTCCATCAGTGACTGTGATGCAGTAACAGTGAAATGTCAATCAGTGATTGGCGCGTCAGTGTGATGTCATCCTCTAGTCATGTGACTCTTAAAGCAGGCTAAGAGGATTACTGAGTCTCTCTTCAGTTATTGTCTGCTTCAGCTTTTTGTTTTTAACACAGAAGAAGAAGAAGAGGCATTTGTGGGTTGTCAAGATTTATTAATCACCCAATGAAATTGTAGATGAAGCTTAGTGAATTCTTTGTGTTTCTGCTGCTGGTCTGCATCTCTCTGCAAAGAGCTGACAGCCATTTACCTAACTTCAGTCCTGGAACTCCCCCTCTGCAGGTAGGACAAATGCAAACTGGGAAACAAACCAGTAACCCTGACACTGAGCTCAGTGGCGGTCCTAGCCTGTTTGGCGCCCTGGGCGAACACTCCCTGTGACGCCCCCCCCCCCACACACACACACACACACAGACAAAACTTATTAAGGATTGCACATTAACATAAAGCTGTTGTACACACACACACATATGAAGAGAGAGAGAGAGAGTATGCATAGTATGCAAATGGCTACCAAACAGCCATCATAATTCGTCATACGATGAGAACAGGACAAATCAACAATTGACAATGAATAATTAATATTAAAATCTGTAACATAATGTATTGTTTGGAGTTTAGTCTGTTACTGTTGCTATTTTTACCATTTCTCCTTGGAGCAACTGTAACCCACATAATTTCCTTAGGGATTAATAAAGTATTCTGATTCTGATTGTTTCAGGATGACCTGCCATTATCCAATGACACATCTGCTTACCTGTATATTTTGCTCGTTTCTCCTCCTCTTCTTTTCTCTTTTTTCTAAACTGAGGACCTGATGGCTTTGAACTTTTCTTGTCCATCTTCCATTGGTTTTAATTTTGCACTCCAGTATGAACACCCATCCCCCAACCTGAGGATCACCACAACATGATCTAATACACCTACACCTTAGTTCACAGATTCACTTTGTCTAAGGTGCATTTCTGAGATTTCACACAACCCAGGATTCAAATCATGAATACATAACGGGCTTGGATTTACAACATTATAAATGAAATGTGGTCTATTTGGAAGCAGCCGGCCCCCTCCCCTTTGTTGTGTGTGAGACTTTAAATCATCAAACTGTAAATTTTAAATTGTTATTGATCCCTTTAGCCCTAGTCCCAAAGTGTATATTTATTTTCTTACTCTTCTTATATTTATTGTTTGTTTACTTGCACTGCTGTAACTGGAGCCTCGTCGTCTCGTCTCTCTATATACTGGACTGTATGTAGCGCAGATGACAATAAAGTTTACTTTGACTTCTGCAGCAAGCAGGCGCACCGAGAGCTCTCGCGCTCACTTTTCGTGTATAGAATTTCGAAAAAACATCGGTGCAAATTATAAGTCTGTATAATAATGTCTGGTGTTTTCGTGTTTGTTGGTTTGTTTTTATTTTGTTTTATTTTGCGAGTTGGTTATTAGATGCTGCTCCAGCCAGCCAGAGAATCCCCCGCCGCCCCGCCCTCTCCTCCCTGTGCCGCAAGCAGCAGGCGCACCTCGCAAACGAAGGGCGCCCTTACTCCCAGCAAATGGGCGATAGAAAACCCATCGGTGCCTATGCCATTCCCAATATGCGCTGGCTGACGTCGGGGCAGCATGAGTACGAGCTTTTTTTTTCTTTTTTTTTTCGATGCCCGAGATGCCGCCCCCACCACGATGCCGCCCCGGGCAACCGCCCATGTCACCCGTATCTAAAACCGCTACTGACTGAGCTAATCAGCTGTAACCATCAAACACAAAAGTCAGTACTGCTTGAACGTCTTTACTGACATAAAACTGAAAAAGTACAGCTCAAGAGTAACCAGACAGGATAATGTATATTTAATATATAACTTTCTACAGGACTGAATATAATATCTTTATGTAAAAGTCCAGAGCCTCTGAAGATTATCTGAGTACTTCTAACATTACACAAAGCAAAGGTGTTCAATTCAATTCAATTCAATTCAATTTTATTTATATAGCGCCAAATCACAACAAAAGTCGCCTCAAGGTGCTTCATAAGGTGTCCATCACACTGTTCATGAAATTTGGTTTATCCATTTTCTGGAGCGGGCCAACAATGAAGCTCTGAAGATTTCCATCTGAGGGAGCTGCTGGTGAAGATAATTGATCTCTCCGATGAGCTTAAGTCTTTCTGATGTTTCTGAAATTATGCCTCTCTCAGTGGGTCAACAGAACATCTGGCACAGGACAGCTGTGATAAAAGAAAGGGAGGAAGTTTCTCCAAACCTCTGGACCCAGGAAACCCACCTTGGTCCTAATGGTCTCCCTCATTAGATTTACTTAACTGTGAATCTAGCTGTTGATCATAATGTGAATGATGTTATTACATGAAAAGAACAAATTACACTAGTTTTTATTTAAAGTTTATGTGTTACCAGGCTGTAGAGTGCTCTGTGAGTGTAATGGATCTAAAACTGTTTAAATATTTAGTCTTATATCATCCTCAGTCTCATGTTAAAATCTCAAAGGACAATGTTTGATGTTTAGTAAAGACGCTGGATTTGTGATTCCTTGCAAGCTTTGTTTAATGTGTAACTGAGCAGACATTACATGCAAGCAGCTTGACTCCAGCGTTTTCTTACTGCATGCATCTGCAGTGCACTATTCTGAACAGGAATAGGAAACCCCCATTATTGAACAATACCAGTCAGATGTTATATGTCCCCTTTCTTTAGGTTAAGACTGTATAAACGACTAACAACATGAAGGGACACTTTCTCTCGGTTGAACACGGAACACACACACACACACAGACACACACACACACATACGCATATACACTGACACAGACCTACACTCACCCCCCCACCCCCTCCAAACGCCTTCGAAGCTTATGTTGTGAGAGGTGATGAGGTGTTTTTTTCTGTTCTCAAACTGATCTCCCTTGTTGGAGCTCAGTCTGAGGGGAGTTCTTTTTTTCTCCTCGTCTTTCCTCATGTTGTGCATTTTTCCATTGTTCGGTTCCGGGTCGCTGCTCGTGCGGCTGACCGGCCAGCTACCTAGCCTGACCTGTCTCCCCAGTGTGATGTTTGTGTATTGTACGTACGGTCGGCAAGGTCAGTCTCTTATTGCCCCTTGAGGATAAATACTTTAATAGTAATAAAGTCTTTTGAATCTGAAATGAATCTGAATCTGAACATCTTCAGCATAATGCATTAACAACAGATTCTAATCCATAACATTATAG
Source organism: Oreochromis niloticus (assembly GCF_001858045.2). Taxonomy (NCBI): domain Eukaryota; kingdom Metazoa; phylum Chordata; class Actinopteri; order Cichliformes; family Cichlidae; genus Oreochromis; species Oreochromis niloticus. The sequence continues at coordinate 50,059 of NW_020327812.1, read as the reverse complement.
CCCAGACATTAACCATTCACTTCAAACCTGGAACTGTCATTGGTAAGAACATAGTAAACATTTGACATTTGACCTTGTTAACATCACGTTACATGTAGTTTCCATGAATTTCTTTTTCTTTTTTTTCCTTTTTTTACAGTCCATCTCCTATGCCTTAGTGTTCATACTTGGGGTTTGGCTTGCAAACTCTCCCAGATCGTGTAATGTAAGCATTACTTGCCAGGCGACAGGGAAACTGGACAGGGGCCTGTGTCAAGTTTTGTTTTAGGCTACGTGTCTGTTACTCGGTGTGTTGCACAGGTCTTTGGGAGTGCTGTGGTTTTCCAGAAACTCTTTGATTTTCAGCTGGAAATGCAAAACTAATGTGTTAACAATGTTAAAGTGTTGCGCAAGGCCTACACAATATATCGCGATACACATAGTTAGTTGTATAAAGCGCTTTGAGTGCTCAGATAGAGTAGAAAAGCGTTACATAAGAACCAGTCCATTTACCATTTACCATTTACTTATGAAAAGTACAGAGGTGGATCCATTTTTGCATACTGCACAGCATACTATACTCAGCATCTCTGTGTATAAAACAAAGATAGATTGGCTTTCACAGAATTAGACATTTTCTAACATATCTATTGAATATTTTCAATAGCTTGCTCATAGAGACGGCATTGTTGTGAAACATGCACTCTGTGGTGGAAACCAGAGAGTTGGACTGTACTTTGTGGACAGTTTGATGCTTCACTATCTGAACTATACCAGTCATTTTCAATATTTTTCAATCTTGACAGCATGAAAAATTATTTTGGTTTTGAAGAGGTCTGAATACTCTGAGAAGATCTGCTCTGAAAAGTTCTTTTCCTCATCCATGGCTACATGGTGGATGTCTTTGTTCAATGTGATTAAGTCTAAGCGGTGTGAGTCTGGTAGATACGTCTCATTTCACTACAAAGAACTGCAGAGGGTATTCCTTGCCTGCAGAGTGGCATGAGAGTGTTGCTGTGCCAGCTGTTTGAATTTCCTCACCTCCATATGCCATCAATTTGGTTTTCTGTGATGGCAGTAGTTTTTCATCTTGTTTCAGTTGTGCAAAAAGGAAAGAGGATCTAGAAAGAGGGTCTAAAATTAGACCCTGGAAAAATATCTTCGAATAAATTGGGCCGCAGTTTGCAACCAGTATGATGCGAGACAATTTTTGTTTTTAGGCAGACTGGTCCTGATGAAAAGGCACCTTGGGAGTAGTCAAGTGAGTGAGAGGTGAGGCGATTCCCTTAAAGTCCCAGATGAAATGGCTGATAGAACTTAGCGATTTCCAAGAAGTGTTGGAATTGTTTCTGATCAGGAGGTTCAGGCCAGTCAACCCAGGTTTATTCCAGGTTTCTGTAACTCTTTAATTTATGCACCAACATTTTGTATTTGACTCAAACACAATTAAAGCTGTCTTAAAAAAATACAAATTCCTCTCTCAAATGAACAATTTAATATAAAATACAGCTGTGATTATCAACTTAACAAATGAACAGCAGGATATGAATATGTTCCAAACCAAAATACAGAGACTGTACATAATATCACAACACAAATGCATCAGACATCAGTGAAATTGAGAAGCAGAATCATTAGGCAGGCAGATTAACCATTCCAAGGAACTGAACTACAAGAAACAGTTCTCAATCCATGCAGCCAGATAACACATACCAGTTCGTCAAACTGCAGAAATGTCTTAAAGACATAAAGACCTAGATGGCCTCTAATTTTCTGCTTCTAAATTCAGATAAAACTGAGGTTATTGTACTTGGCCCTAAAAATCTGAGAAATATGATAGCTAACAGAGATACTTACTCTGGATGGCACTACCTTGGCCTCCAGTAACACTGTGAGGAACCTTGGAGTCATTTTTGACCAGGATATGTCCTTCAATGCACATATTAAACAAATAAGTAGGACTGCTTTCTTCCATTTCCAAAATATCTCTAAAATTAGAAATATATTGTTTTAGAATGACACTAAAAAACTAGCTCATGTATTTATTCTAGGTTGGACTACTGTAATTCATTATTATCAAGATGTTCTAAAAACTCCCTGAAAGCTTTCAGTTGATCCAAAATGCTGCAGCAAGAATAGTGACAGAGAATAGAAAGGGAGAGCGTATTTTGTCTGTATTTGCTTCTCTTCATTGACTCATTGTTAAATCCAGAATTGAATTAAAAATCCTCTTCCTTACATACATAATCTTAAATAATCAGGCCTCATCTTATCTTAATGACCTTATAGTATTATATTACCAAGCACTTCGCTCTCGGACAACGGGCTGGTGGTTCCTAGAGTATTTAAAAGTAGAATACGAGGCAAAGCTTTCAGATTCCAGGACCTCTTCTGTGGAACTAGCTTCCAGTTTGGATTTGGGAGACAGACACCATCTCTTTTAAGATTAGGCTTAAAACATTCCTTTTTGCTAAAGCATATAGTTAGGTCTTCAAGTTGCCCGCTTTCTAGACCTTCAGAGGTTGACCCAACTGGTCTGTTGAGGTTGAGAGCAGATCACGGGTGTTGCCTCCTCCATATCAGCTCTGCTGTTCCCCGTGAGTACAATTGACTTATCCTCAAGTGTTTTCCAGTCAGTTAGAAACGTTCCTAAGACTGTGCCAGTTGACAACAAATCAATTAACTCAACTTCTAAGCTGGATAACAATAAAACTATGTTACCTGTGGCTGGCACTCACCTTTCAGAGACTGGTTTTCTTGCCTATGAGCCAAGTAATGAACATAATGTTTGTGCACCTGAGTCTCTGGAGAAAGAGATTGTGTCCATTGGTTTTGATAATAGAGATACTTTTTTATGTTCATGAGCTGATCAGCCCCCAGACTGCATACTTGGTTAATAAACTGGCCAGGATTTGAGCTTCTGAGCTTGACACCGGTGACTCTTCTGTACCCACTCATCAAGACAGTATATGTGGGTGTTAAGCCAAGCCATACGGTGTACATTTTAGGACATCATCAGGTTTCAGGAAAAAAGCTGTCAGGTCTCAGGTCTCAGACAAAAAAATGTCAGGTTTCAGGAAAAAAGCCGTCAGGTCTCAGACAAAAAGCTGTCAGGTGTCAGACAAAAAGTCGTCAGGTCTCAGGTGTCAGGTCTCAGGCGTCAGGTGTCAGGTCTCAAAAGTCAGGTCTCCGGTGTCAGAACACAAGCTATCAGACAGAGAGAAGCCTCCTTCAGGTGGCGCTGTTGTCAGGTTCCAGCCAATGACTTTAGCAAACAAGGACGACGCGACAGCGTCAGTAGTTCTCATGATGCTGTTTTATGTTCAAGGGGTTATCAGAAATAATACTCAAGTAAACTACAGACACCTGAAAGAACTTGACTCAAGTACAGTAAGAAAACTATTTGTACTTTGTTACTTCCCACCTCTGATTAAGCACAGTTTCACCCTCTGATGCATAGTGGTCACTGGAGTCAGTAGCGGTTTTTGATACGGGCGACACGGGCGGTTGCCCGGGGCGGCATCGTGGTGGGGGGCAGCATCACGGGCATCGGCAAAAAAAAAAAAAAAAATTACTCGTATTCATGCTGCCCCGACATCATGCCGTAGCCACCGATCGGTTTTCTATCGCCCATTTGCTGGGAGTAAGGGTGCCCCCCGTTTGCGAGGTGCGCCTGCTGCTTGTGGCACACGGAGGAGAGGGCGGGGCGGCGGGGGATTCTCTGGCTGGCTGGAGCAGCTAATAACCAACTCACAAAATAAAATAAAATAAAAACAAACCAACAAACACCAGACATTATGATACAGACTTATAATTTGCACCGATGTTTTTTCGAAATTCTATATAGGAAAAGTCAGCGCGAGAGCCCTCGGTGCGCCTGTTCGCTGCTGAAGTCAAAGTAAACTTTATTGTCATCTCTGCTACATACAGTCCAGTATATAGAGAGACGAGACGACGAGGCTCCAGTTACAGCAGTGCAAGTAAACAAACAATAAATATAAGAAGACTAAGAAAATAAATGTACACTTTAGGACTAGGGGTAAAGGGATCAATAACAATTTAAAATTTATAATTTACAGCTTGATGATTTAAAGTCACACACAATCTGTCGAAAGGGGGGGGGGCTGCTTCCAAATAGAGCACATTTCAATCATAATGTTGTAAATCCAAGCCCATTATGTATTATGTAAAAATAGTAACAGTAACAGACTAAACTCCAAACAATACATTGTGTTACAGATTTTACCCATTTAAGAAATAGCACTAATATAAACAGATCACTCAATTATAAATATCAAGGATTAACAGAGGGGATTATAAATAAATATCAAGAAAATTGACAAGAGTATTACAAAGTAGAAAAGAGCGTGTGTAAAAGGGATGTAACTATTGCAGTGTTTACAGTGTGTTAGATGGAGAAGTTGTACAGGGAGATGGCCACAGGCTTTTGGACTGTGTTCAGCATAATATTAATTAGTCGTTGTCAGTTGTTGATTTGTCCTGTTCTCATTGTATGACCAATTATAATGCTTGTTTGGTAGCTGTTCGCATACTATGCATACTCTCTCTCTTTTCATATGTGTGTGTGTTTCTCTGGTGAAATTCAGTATGGTTCCGACAACAGTTTTATGTTAATGTACAATCCTTAATATGTTTTATGTGTCTGTGTGTGTGTGCGTGTGGTGGTGGTGGGGATGGGGGGGGGGGGGGGGTGTTCGCCCGGGGTGCCAAACAGGCTAGGACCGCCACTGTCTGGAGTGGACCGCTACTAAAACGTACATATCTCTTTAATGCATTGGTTTCTATGGTGGAACTGCATATTAGCCTCTACAGTGCTCTCTGCTGCCATGCCAGGTCAATTCAGTGTTCAGTTAGTGCAACTGCAAGTAAATTTCCTCTGAATCAAAGATGGCAGACAAACTGTCACCCCTGCCGACCACTGCTGGCATATCCTGTCAATCCTTCTATGCTAAAAGAGCCCAACAGGTAAAAAAAATATGATGATATGCAGTAACATCTAGGGAAGGATATTATCTGTTTGGAATAAGAAATTGTTATGTCTAATATGTAGAAAACTACGATTAACCATGTGTCCAATGAAGTGCACATCATGCATTACCCACTATATTTTTTTAACATAAGTCATAAATTGCTTCACTGCTTCTTGGGACTGTTTTGGTTATAAGTAAGCGTATAATTGTTAAATTTATAAGCTACTCATTTAAAATATATATTTTTGTGCAGATCAGCTGTAGTTTGAGTTACTATAATAATTATTTTATCATATTTTGTAGATTTCAAATGCAGCAAAGAATAAGGCAGCGTACAGAATAGTCCAGGAAATTCCATCCAGCTCCAGTGATGATGATTTCATTGATGAGTGCAGTGATGATAAGTCCAGTGATAAGTCCAGGGAGTGAAGGTATGGGTGAGAGCAGGAACCTCAGGCTATATGACAGGCTATATGGTTCGACAGTTCTGTCATCCACATGGTCTCGTCCTGTGCTGGCCAATCCCCTGAAGATGTTGCCAACAGATGGGTCAAGAAGGAAAAAAAGATGATGATGATCCAAAAGCCCTTCTCTGTGGCCCTTCACAATCAACACATGGGTGGGGTTCATCTTGTTGACCAATGTCTGGCAATGTACCCCCACAGACGTCGAAACAAGAGGTGGTACATCCGAGTGTTTTTTCATTTTTTGGATGTGACCGACAGAGGTCCGGTCGTTATAGAACTGTGTAGACTCAAAAATGTTTCTCTTGTTGGAGATAGTTTGCCATATTCAGGTGTAGGATTCACAGCTAGGACTGTTGACTGGTTTTGTTATTTACGCTCAAACATTGGGGCTATACGAGTTGAAAGTTCCAAAAAATTGCTGAGATGTTTTTCAAAGGATACAAGCAAACAAGTGTTTGTATATTTACAATAGAACACAAGGTAATTCATTTTTACAGTAAATTCACAGTATTTCATGCTAAGTGCTCGGGCGCATGTAGTCCACTGGAGTGGACAAGTTTATAACTTTATAAAAAAAAACATATTTGGGGGAAAAAAAGAGTTGAACATTTTTTTTCATGTCCTGAGAAGAATAAAAGCACTTAAGAAAAAAATCTTGACCAAGGCTTTCATAATTCATGCATCAGAGGGTTCAAATAAGATAAAGAAATCAATAAGCAATAGATTTGATCCAAACATTTTTCTACTTTAATTGCACACTGATATCAATTTGTAACAGATTTCCTTTTATGGTCAACGTCGTCTCCATAATTGGTTTTAGCACCAATTGGCTGCCCCTCTGCTGGCTATCTGAAGCTCAACAACCAGGAAAAAATTGTCTTTAGTTTTACTCTTTTAGCACAGTGTGAAAGATGAATACTTAATTTGATTGTTTCTGCTTGTATTTACAGTCATGTGTTGGTGTTTGTTATGTAGGTGTGTCAACTTTTTTACATTTTGTATTTTTATTATATTCTCATTGTGTGACCTCCCTATATTTATGTACAGCACTTTCGCGAACTTTATTGTTTTTAAATATGGTTTATAAATGCAGCTGGGCTGGACTGGATTGAAGAGGCAGAGCTAAAACTTGTTATTTAGACAGAGTATGAACTGAGGGGCTGCACCAACTCCTAGAATAAGATATTCACTTTGTCCTGTGAATCATGCCAAGATACACTAACAGAGTCTGAAATTAAAAAACATGGAATATGGAGCAGAATAAGACACTTTTAATATGTCTGTCATCTCTCAGGTAAATGCTTCGAACATCGCCTCAGCTGTCAAGGAAAACATCTTCAGACGACTTCCTGGACTTTGTCGGCGTTTGAAGAGACGCAGAGTCACTGTCCTGGTAAAAATAAACTGACACCTCAGGGAAGAACCACTCAAGTCCTTTCAAAATAAAGCATCCCACCTGAGTGTCCACTGTGATTCATTTTCAGTGTAACTTGGAGAAGTTCTGTTGGGGGCGGAGTCAGACAAGTCATTCAGGTCAGCTGTGTCAGTGCCCTCGGGGTTCCAGGTGTTCACATTTCTTTCTCCACAGCCTCTGAGTGATAACGCTTTTTAATAAATATGAGAAAACTTTTTGTAAAGAGTTTTTTTTTGTTTAGATTAAAATATTTCACATAGCACACACAGTATGATGCAGACTGAAGCTTTAACACATTGTGAAAGTTAAATCTCAAGGAATGTTTGAATAAAAAAATGCCTCCTTTCTGATGTGAATGAGAATTTATAAAGAAGAAAGTAGAAGTGTGGTGAATAATATACGATAATGCAGACGTTAATCATACAAAGTAAACTGGAGCGGACCCTAAACACACTTTGATCCGTTTAATAGATCTTATCATTTGGATTCAGAGAGTTTATAAATCTGTGTTATTCATGCAAAGCCACACACAAATCTGATTTCATTCCATTAGCATGATGTTCAAAATTTAAAGCATATCAGCTCTTCACTGAAATGAAAAACAGTAATAATGATAATCACCATTGATATGATGTGAATCACTTTTGTCGATGGTTTTCATTAACAGTTTGATAATGCATCGCTATGAATTATGGGATGTAATTACTTCCTCTCCATTCATAAAGGATGCTTTAGTGTCTCCTCTGCAAAAAGAGGTAATAAAGGAAGCACTGAAGCACATTTCTTTTTGAGAGAACTTAACTAGCTCTGACTGTGGCCACAGAGACTTCAGGTTCAGTGTTCAGATGGATCAGGCCTGTTCAGCTTCCACCTGCTGCTGACAGAATTCCACGATTCCCTCAGGGATTTGAATTCCAGGTGCAGAATTTTGACCAGGGACAACCTTGGATCAAAGCTGGACAACTGCTTATCAATTGAGTCCACTTCTCTTGGAGGAAGGTGTCTTGTTCTTGGCTGGGAAAGATGAACTCTGGGCCTTCTTCATGACAACAGCCTCAAAGCACCAGTCAATGTATTTTTGAGGAACGCCTAAATTCTCCTCACTGTCCTCCAGGGTGTTGGAAATGATTAGGCAAATTAATGTAAGTGTACTTACCGCCATCGGCGGAGCGGGGGGGGGTGGCTTGCTGGGCTTAACCCCAGGTTGTTTTTTCAGAAGCCCAGGGTCTTTTGGAGTGTAATTTGTTTCATAGTTAGATGCCTGACTGACAACTGTATAAAAACTACACACAATATTCGAAGCACATAGTGCACAGTCGTAAATTCCCTCTAATTTTGGTATGATCCGAGCTCAGGCATGAGGTGACTGAGCACAGCACTTGCACATGTGAGCGAGGGGGGAGAAGCTGCTGCCTGTGAGTTTGCTGTAGGAGAAGTGCACAGGCAGAGAGAAGAGAGCTTGAGTTTGACCAGGTACCAAAGTAAATTTTTCGTACCATACAAATAATGTAAATATGACGGTGTATCACAAAAGATTGATATCAAACTGATCACTTGACCCATTTATGTTACTTGCTCTTCGAGTGAATGAACAAATGGCGAAATGAAAAGCCGAACAACAATGCTGTTTTTTAGAGAGTCTTAGCTTACATGTGTGTTTATTTCATATTTTCAGTTGTTACCCTACAGAGCTACAGTGGCTTGCAAAAGTATTCGGCCCCCTTGAACTTTTCCACATTTTGTCACATTACAGCCACAAACATTAATCAATTTTATTGGAATTCCACGTGAAAGACCAATACAAAGTGGTGTACACGTGAGAAGTGGAACGAAAATCATACATGATTCCAAACATTTTTTACAAATAAATAACTGAAAAGTGGGGTGTGCGTAATTATTCCGCTCCCTGAGTCAATACTTTGTAGAACCACCTTTTGCTGCAATTACAGCTGCCAGTCTTTTAGGGTATGTCTCTACCAGCTTTGCACATCTACAGACTGAAATTCTTGCCCATTCTTCTTTGCAAAACAGCTCCAGCTCAGTCAGATTAGATGGACAGCGTTTGTGAACAGCAGTTTTCAGATCTTGCCACAGATTCTCGATTGGATTTAGATCTGGACTCTGACTGGGCCATTCTAACACATGGATATGTTTTGTTTTAAACCATTCCATTGTTGCCCTGGCTTTATATTTAGGGTCGTTGTCCTGCTGGAAGGTGAACCTCCGCCCCAGTCTCAAGTCTTTTGCAGACTCCAAGAGGTTTTCTTCCAAGATTGCCCTGTACTTGGCTCCATCCATCTTCCCATCAACTCTGACCAGCTTCCCTGTCCCTGCTGAAGAGAAGCACCCCCAGAGCATGATGCTGCCACCACCATATTTGACAGTGGGGATGGTGTGTTCAGAGTGATGTTCAGTGTTAGTTTTCCGCCACACATAGTGTTTTGCATTTTGGCCAAAAAGTTCCATTTTGGTCTCATCTGACCAGAGCACCTTCTTCCACATGTTTGCTGTGTCCCCCACATGGCTTGTGGCAAACTGCAAACGGGACTTCTTATGGTTTGCTGTTAACAATGGCTTTCTTCTTGCCACTCTTCCATAAAGGCCAACTTTGTGCAGTGCACGACTAATAGTTGTCCTATGGACAGATTCCCCACCTGAGCTGTAGATCTCTGCAGCTCGTCCAGAGTCACCACGGGCCTCTTGGCTGCATTTCTGATCAGCGCTCTCCTTGTTCGGCCTGTGAGTTTAGGTGGACGGCCTTGTCTTGGTAGGTTTACAGTTGTGCCATACTCCTTCCATTTCTGAATGATCGCTTATACAGTGCTCTGTGGGATGTTCAAGGCTTGGGAAATCTTTTTGTAGCCTAAGCCTGCTTTAAATTTCTCAATAACTTTATCCCTGACCTGTCTGGTGTGTTCTTTGGACTTCATGGTGTTGTTGCTCCCAATATTCTCTGAGACAACCTCTGAGGCCATCACAGGGCAGTTGTGGAGCTGTTTTGCAAAGAAGAATGGGCAAGAATTTCAGTCTGTAGATGTGCAAAGCTGGTACATACCCTAAAAGACTGGCAGCTGTAATTGCAGCAAAAGGTGGTTCTACAAAGTATTGACTCAGGGGGCTGAATAATTACGCACACCCCACTTTTCAGTTATTTATTTGTAAAAAATGTTTGGAATCATGTATGATTTCCGTTCCACTTTTCACGTGTATACCACTTTGTATTGGTCTTTCACTTGGAATTCCAATAAAATTAATTCATGTTTGTGGCTGTAATGTGACAAAATGTGGAAAAGTTCAAGGGGGCCGAATACTTTTGCAAGCCACTGTAAATAAAGCACTCTAAATCAGTTTTAGTTATGTACTGATGAACATAACAATGGGCATAAGGGGCTTCTTTCAAAGAAAAGACTCAGGTAAATGTTATTTTACCTTATGCTTTGAATGCTGTTCAATATGCAAAACAAGAGGAATTTCAATACACAGCAGTATATTCACAGTTGAAACGAGATATTTACATACACTTTAGGGAAAAAACAAGAATTTTTTTTTTTTTACTGTTAAACATCAATTCAGAGTAAACTTTTTTGTTTTAGGTAAATAAATATTAAAATATCTTTTGAATTAGCTAAATGTCAGAATAAAGAGAGAGAGAGAGCTGTCTATTTTTTATCACTTTCATCAAATTTGGGAGTATATATACACTAAGTTTATTGTGTCTTTAATTAATAAGAAAACTCTAGACGATTCCATTCTGAGCTTAAGAAGCTTCTGATAGGTTAGTAGAGTGCATTTGAGTAAATTGGTGGCACACCTGTGGATGCATATAAGGCACCCCCAAAACACAGAGCCTGTTTCTTTGTCATGGGAAAATCAAGAGATATCAACCAAAACACCAGGAAAAGAATTGTGGACCTCCATAAGTGTGGCTCAATTTTAAATACAATTTGGGTGCCAGTTGCAATTAAGAAATACATACAATTTCCCTCTCTCATATTTAACAAATATGTTTTTTATATTTATCAATCTAAAAAAATAAACATTTAGTCTGATTTGATGTTTTACAATGTCAGGGGAAAATTCGCAAATAGAAGGCTGCCAAAGTAAAACAGAGATACAGTGAGACAATATCATCAATCACATGTACATGGGGTGAGCGTCTCAAGAGACAGTCACACCAGTACTCTTCTTTATTGCAGTTTATATAGGCATGTAGGTTACACAGCAGACGGAGGCAGTCTCCGCCTGTTCTCAGAATATAGATTGCTTAACTGACAAATGCATATCTTACTAATCATTCTGTCCGAACTATACTAAACGTCTGCTTAAGTGGCATTTTCCGTTGCTCTTTGCACAGGAACTTGTCTTCACAGGCATTTGATAAGCATAGGCAAGGTTTCATGTTTTATCAGGGTGAATCGTCATTCAGAGTTTACACAATCACAAGCAAAGCATATTTGAATAATAAACAAAATCTTTTCACATTTCCCTCCTGTTGTTTAACTTTCACACTAGTTAAAACACCATTGGTTTATTATCTGTGCATGATTTCTTGCAGCGCATTTTTAATCAGCACGTCATACATTGGTGTATCACAGCATTTCAGTGTCAGGGGGATTCATCATCATCTTCGTCCATGGGCAGTGTCAGGTATGCCTGCACATGAACTGCAACAACTTTATTAATCATTGATTGTGCACATGGCAAAATACAAGAAGTAAAACAACAGAGTAGGAGTAGAAGAACTCCTACAAAAACCAGTCCTTTTATTAATAAGAGATTTCCAGGAACCACTCAACAGCCAGGTAAGCCAATCTTCAGTGTTCGTGACATAGTCCTGTTGCTGAGCGTCCCTGAGTTGTTTCAGCGTGCGTAAGGCGTCGGTCATGTTGGAAGAGTGAACATTATCTGGAATGTATGTACAGCATGTGTTGTTAAAGAGTATACAGAGTCCTCCTTTTTCAGCCAGAATCATGTCCAGTGCGACTCGGTGTTGCATCACAGTTATGCGCAGGGCATCAATCTCTTCATTTTGTTGATTGTTGATTTTGCACGAGGCATTCAGGAACAGTCCAAAGCAGTAATCCAAAGTTTCAATCCTTAAAATGTTCTTTCCGGTGCCCACCCATGGAAACAGTGAGTGGAGGACCTTTTGTCCGGTGGTCCAAAGCTTAAATCCCTCTGGCACATCACTGCCATAGATGGGATCATGTGGTTGCACTGCGGAGACGTCTCGTCGTCGTCTTGTAGTCTGAGAGATATTTACAGCTGACATCCTGAAGGTGTGGTCTGAAATGAAGATTGGGGCACAGGTGCCCGTCCATCCGGGTGGCAGTATGAAGTAGGCATGTTGTCCACACAGCCAGGCCATTCCCTGCACCCAGTAGGTGCCGTTGCTGGGCGCAGACGTGTTTACAGGTGCGCCCTCTCCGTTGGCTGTGGTTTGGTTACAGTTGGTGGTGTCGCCTAGGGGTCTGTTACCGTCGTCTTGTCGGTAGCACATGGAGTGGTTCTTCTCTGGGGTTTGGTCCAAGAACACTGGGAAGTGAACGGACGTGTTCCGATTCGTCACGTTGAAGTTGATCCAGAAGAGCTGGTCACACGTTCCGTTGTCAAGTCCAGCGTTTTCGACGGTGATTACCTCGTATTGGGGTGGTCCCTGAAACATACTAAAGAAGGTTAAGCGCATAGATGACAGAGCTTGTCTCATCAATGATGATTTTCTTATGTTGATAGCCAATGCCCGTGAAGCTGGCAGCGCACTTGGCTTGTGTTTTATTCATGTAGTTTCCATAAAAAGTGGGATGTGTTGAAGTGCATGGCATGTGGGAGCAGACGTAACATGCAGTGTTATTAGGCTCTCCCTTAGTCCTGTCATGTACGTAGCGGTACCATGCGTTATTCATCCATGGGTGAATGTGGTCTTGTGTCATGTCACGGAGGTGTGAATTGTCATGCGTCCATCTCGTCCGTAGATGGTGCTGTTCGTTTTCTGTACCATCCTCTAGAAACATGAGGAGTCCTGCTGAGAGTAGGAGGACAGCCACGAGGACAACAGGAGTCTTCATGGCGACCAAACACACCTAGGTCCTCAGGTGAGTAGACTACTGGCAAGAAGCAGAGGGCGGGATATACCCGATCAGCCCTCCCTTCACCAGTCAGATCACCTGAGGGTAGGGGTGCCGGCGCCTAGGGGTCTGGGCTGTCACTCACTTTCTTGCAGTGGCTTTGGTGAATCCAAGATGGTCTTTCTGCTATCTTACAGGCAGTTGGTGTGGTGATAAGCACTTGGTATGGGCCTTCCCAACGGGGCGAGCTCCAATTTTTTCTATGGAGAACTCGAATCAGGACCCAATCACCTGGCTTCAACCTGCAAGATACTGGAGAAGATTCAGAAGGCAGTTTATTGTTCAAAACAATATCTTTGTTTTCTAGTAGCTTCGACATCCATTCTGCTAGTGTAGTTTCTCTGATTGATTTATCTAAAGGTTCACTTGTGATTGGCAGTGGAAATGGTCTCCCATGAATGATTTCAAAAGGTGTAAGTTTTTGTGAACCTTGTGTTAATTTCATCCACATTTTTACTAGGCCCATGCACTCTGGCCACGGCCTTCCTGTTTCTTCCATACATTTTCTAAGCCTCTGTTTTATTGTGCCGTTTGTCCTTTCTACTAGGCCGGCACTTTGAGGATGATAAGCACAGTGATATTTGATGCTGAATCCTAGTGCTTCAGAGACTTTGCTGATTACCTCATTGACAAAGTGTGTCCCATTATCTGATCTTATCAGAGTGGGGATGCCATATGTTGGAATAAAATGGTTACATAAGCATTTTGCTACTGAAATGGCATCTGCTTTCTTTACTGGATAGATTTCTGGCCATTTTGAGAATACGTCTATGATCACTAGAGCGTATTTTGAGCCTTGGCATTCATTTAGTTCAATAAAATCCATGTGGATTGTGTGGAAAGGATGAGGTGGTGTGGGAAAATGACCTCTCTTTGGTCTAAGATTCCCTTATACATTGTGTTTTTGGCAAATCATGCATGTTCTGACAAATTCTTTTGCTGAAGTTTTGAAATTTAGAGTGTAAAAGTGTTTTGGAGATTATATCTCCTATCCCTCCTGTTGACGCATGGAGAGTAACTCCATGTGTCACTAAGGCTGCTGTTTTGTGTAGAGATTTTGGAAGTAGTATCCTATACTGCTGATTCACTGCTGATTTACTGTGAGTGAGTTACACTGTTTCACGACATTTCATACTGCCGAGTTATGAAGAGAATATTGTATTCAGAGAGTAGGGCCTCTCTCTTTTTTTTGTGATAGTAAAGAGAACAGAGCACATGCCACGGGAGCGTCACCCCCACCCTTGGTGGAAGCAGAAAAACAGGGAGCCAAGGTCATAACTCAGGCTCACAAAGAGTCAGAAAGAATGTGAATACTTAGTTTTGTGGCTGTGGCACATTTTGTATAGCTTTTTTTCTTTGTTTAGTAGCTTTCTGCCTTCACCTGAGGGTGTGCCCTAAGCATGTGACTTCAGGTCTCCATAATTGGAGTTTATTTAAAGATAAATAAGATGATTTCATATATTGCTCGCAGATCATGCACTAGACGATATGTTGCAGTATTAGCCTGCTTCAACACTTAAACAAAACATCACTCTTTGTTTTATTATTATTGTTATTATTATTATCCTGTCTCAAAACAGAAAATGAAATTGTAGTTGTTCTTGGCTGAGAAACACAAAACCTCTCTTTTTTTTTTTTTTTTTTCTTTTTTTTCAAAACAAGAACCTAAGTTTTAATTTCTCAGCCTTGTCACATAAAACAAAACAGATAACCCAGCTCTCAGCTGGCTCTGGACTTATCATCATCAAGGACACATGGTGAGAGCTACTTCAGAAGTTACAGTGCTCATCACTCAAGCAACATTTAAAAAACAAAAGAACAAAAACAAAACTCAGCACACTGCACAGAGAACAACAACAAGACATAACTGAAGATGTTGTTCTTGTTTGTTCTCCTTGAATTTTAGAATAAAGTTATTACATCTGCATTAGTAAATCATATGCCTAATCATTCTGTGCCACTGTGATCCACAAGTATGATCACAGATTTATTCATTTTTCAAACCAACAAAACAAAAAACAAAGACAAAAAACAAATTGCCGATGGCATGAAGGCTTTACACACATGAGTCAAGACACAGAAAGAAAAGAAAAAGCTGCTACCAGAAACAGAGCAGAAGTGTGAGGAAAAAACTGAGCTCACAGACAGCTGCATGTGTGACCTTTAATATGCAGCTTCTGCTCTAAAAAACAAATAAAAATGTGTAACTTGCTCATCAGCTTGGTAGTGTCCACATATTTAATTCATTTTATTCAGCTTCTCAAACCTGTAGCTTTAGCTGTTGTATTCAGGGTTTGGCTCATTAGTTGTTAGTATAGGTTTGCTCTTCATCTTAACAAAGTCTCATCTAAGATGACAGGTTTACAAGCAGGTCAGGTGTCTCTATGCACCTGATTAGTGTAGTTATTTCCTTATTTTCTTCATCTCCTATATCATTGTACTGAGTTTGAGCAAACCTTAAGCTTGAATCAGACTACTTTTAACAATCTTCCACCTCACATCATAACTGACTGAAGTGCCTCTTCCTATTAATAGTATGTCATTATTAATGTTATCATTGTATTGTTTTTCCTTTTTTATAACAGCAATAGTATATTACAATACACTACTTTACTACTAATATACAATAGTATATTAGTTTATATTTTATTATGTATCCATCACGGGTCTGTGTGAACCTGCAGCTTCACACCTTCCCAAGCTGGAGACATTTTCCTTGGCTGAACAATGACACAGCCTTAATATGCCTTATGCATCTCTCTTTTTTATTTGATATATTTTGTGTGAATTATCTGGTTTCACGCATTCTATTCATTCAGCTTGGTTGTCTTCCCAATTTTGTTTCATTGCTTTAATTTAAGTTAACCTTAATTTAACCTTTTGTTTATTCCACTTCATTCCTCTTTCCATGCTTTAAAATATTACAACTCTTGTGTATGCTTTGATTTCTTTTTAGCTTCCTTTTCAGTATTTATTTCTGCTTGGAGGGTTTCTTATAATTTAGTTAATGCATTTTCCCTCCCACGTGGGACATTTAGGTTTTCTTTGGATTTCTCCATCTATATGCACTAATTTGTCCGGTGCCTGGACATTTCTTTTCTAGCCACTGCTCGTCAGCAGTGAGTTTTGTTGCTTTATTACCCATTATTAGTTTATGCTTCTTTTAGCGCTTAGTAATACACACACACCTGCGGCGCTTTCACTGGCACGAGAACAGAGAGAGGTAGCTGACACGCCCTTCTACTTTCAAGCTATTCTTGAAAGCGGTGTCACCTTTACGTGATAAAACACGACCTTCCTCTCAGCTCACCAGTACTTCAGCGACCAACAGTAAACAAATCAGTGGAATAGTTCAGCCTCCTTATTGTGCTGTAAAAATCAACTTATTCCACCAAAAAAAGACAATAAAAGACAGACAGTTTTAACGCGCGTTCACGCTACCAGCCTCTTAAGGCGAGCGTAGTGCTTCCAGCCACTGCGGGCGAGCTAGGCCTATTTTACCCTTTCGGGAGCTACCAATCACTTATGACGAGCTCAATATTTATTTTAGTGCTTCCAACCCTCTGCGGGCGAGCTGACTACCAGTCCTCAAGACGAGCTTAATGCTTCCAGTCTGTCTTGGACGAGTCTTAAGTTTCGTTTTCGTTTTTGCGCAAACCTTTATTATCTCAAAGTAGTCTGTCTTACCATGGCGCTGGTTTCTTCAGATGCACCTGATCAGCCCCCGACGGTGCGGACCACTTGTAAAACGTTGACCAAGACCCGAATTCACGCTCTTGGGTTTTATCACACACCTAGTGCGTGAGCTGCCGGCAGACTTCAACGTGGGCTTCTCGCACCGACGGGACCTGATGAGGTGCTCTCTGTGAGAGCTGCTTTAAATAGGCTGTCTCATCCGGTTTCGAAGGACCAAGAAATGTCAGGGGAAAATTCGCAAATAGAAGGCTGCCAAAGTAAAACAGAGATACAGTGAGACAATATCATCAATCACATGTACATGGGGTGAGCGTCTCAAGAGACAGTCACACCAGTACTCTTCTTTATTGCAGTTTATATAGGCATGTAGGTTACACAGCAGACGGAGGCAGTCTCCGCCTGTTCTCAGAATATAGATTGCTTAACTGACAAATGCATATCTTACTAATCATTCTGTCCGAACTATACTAAACGTCTGCTTAAGTGGCATTTTCCGTTGCTCTTTGCACAGGAACTTGTCTTCACAGGCATTTGATAAGCATAGGCAAGGTTTCATGTTTTATCAGGGTGAATCGTCATTCAGAGTTTACACAATCACAAGCAAAGCATATTTGAATAATAAACAAAATCTTTTCACATACAATTAAAAAAGTGTTTGTGTTTTTATCTGAAGAGTATGTAAATATCTGGTTTCAACTGTATATTTGATGATGTTGGTGTTTGGCTTGATTGTACAAAGAGGGAGAGGAAGGAACAGAGAGGGAGATGGAGAGGAGAATGAGGACAGAACAGAGATAGAACAAGAGCCAGGTGAGACACACATGTTAGTCAAATGGTTGTTTGCCAAAACTCATCAGAACATGTATCTAGTACCTAGTGTATCTTTTTAGGTTTGTTATTTTTCAAATTTTATATTTATTACATTATGCAGGCTTGTTTGCATAACAAGGCTAAATAGTTATATAAACTTTTCTGAATCTAAATAGTGTACTTTGGTAGAATTAAAAAATAAGTGTAGTGCAGGTTTATGATGATTTTCAGTGTTTTGATTCTGGTTCTGTCTTGGTTAAGTCCTAAAGTCGTCCTGATTTTGAACTATTGTCATCCTGTTTTAATTCCCAATCAGTTCTGGGTCTGGTTGAATTGGGGTTTAGTCCCTGTGTCTTGATACAGCCCTGATTTTGTTCTGCCTTGCTGCTTAATTAAAAAACTAGTTTAAGGTGTCCTGCATATGTGATATACATGAAGTTATTCTTTTTTGAACAAAACTCAAAACACAGCCAAATAAATCTTTCAGTCATTTCTAACCCCATTCCACATGGATACTACCCTTTAGGGCTAAGCCCCGGGTGTATAAAATGTCTGGCTACGCCTCTGCTTACCGCAACCAGCCTACCAACCTGATGGCGTCACATTCTGTACTGACAGAAGCTGATGCTAAACATGTTTTTATAAGGAACCTCGACTAATATGACAAGTTACTCTAAATATGTTACAAATTATCTCCACTACATAAAAACATACTTGAGAATAACTACAATTTTTTTGTTATTCATAAAATCTTTGTTGTTTAATACTATTTTGGAGCCATGGGAGCGGCCATGTTTTTTTGCACACAATGCACTCTGGGACGATGACATGTACTGGTTGTTCTCTGCTTTCGTTCAGCTAACCTTTTTTGTTTTTGTTTTTTAAAGTTTAGCAGCGGTATTAATTAACTTGCCTATTAGTGAACTGGTTACAACTTGGTAGACCAGCACTATCCGGTCTTTGACCAGTGGCGTGTCTAGAAAATTTTTGTTGGGGGGGCCAGGTAGGGGCACAGATTTGGCAGATGTAATTGGCAGATAATGTTAAAAAACAATTCTACCAACCGTTAAGTGTTTAGTCAGCATTCAAGGACAGCAATATTTGCATAGTATTTTTACTGACATATAGTGCACATATGTTTTGGGCAAAAACATTTTTGAATATTAAAATACGAACATTTTTAACATACAGTTGGCAAATTAGCCAATGCCAATGCAAAACTTAATCTGCCTATTAAAAAAGAAGATAATCTTCTCAAAAATTGGTGTTTGATTTTGAAACAGGGAAAAAGTGGGGAAACAACTGAAAAGACTAACATTTGAATAAAACCTGAAAGCAAGTAAATACTTTCTATGCTGCCTTATGGTAAACTTTGGTAATATTGATGTATAAAGAACAACACTGGCTGATGATGAAATACAGTCAGCTGGCATGGTGACACTGCCAGTATTAAACTGCAGCGCTGGACTGGGACAAAAAAGTGGGCATTTTGACTACAGACCGGCCCACCAGGTATTAAAGCCATAAAGCCTTTGAATGAAAACAAACGCTGTTGTGACAGTGATGTACACTGTCTTGTTGGTATATGTATGATTTCTATACATTTTACGTCAGATGAAAATTTTGGTTGTAAGATTCAGATAATTATTTATTAAAAGCTAGACATTTTAAATGAGAATAACAAAGAAGAGTATTTCTTTGTGCCCCCCTTTCCCTGTTAATGCCCTACCTGGCCCCCTTGGCAAAACTTTGCTAGACCCACCCCTGCACAGTTACCAGCTGTTAGCTACTTAGAAAAGGATCCTGGTGTTATTTGTCTCTCAGAAACAGTTGATAACTTCCCTTCAACTCATTCATGTCACCTAAAAGGTAAATCTGTTTCTCCATCACCTGTTCAGCTCTGATGATTCAGTAAGGACATCTCCTGGTTTCATCTTCATGTTTCCAACTCACCAGATATACAAACCGACATCATGACCAGCAGCTTTTACAGCTGTGGCTCCAGCAAACATCAGCTGATACTAGAAATTAATATTAAATAAATTCTAACAACAGCTGACGAAGCTTAAACGTGCTGCTGTTGTTTAGTGCGACATCCGGCGGTTTCTTCTTTCTGGCGCAAAGTGGGCGATAAACAAACAAGAGAGAAAAGCCGATCATTGATCAGTTTCATGATTGAAGTAGCAACAGGAGAGAGAGGGGGGGAGAATGAGAGAAGAAGAGGCAGCTGTGCAGCATAAGGACAGAATAAATCCAGCTTTGTGTCTTTTTTTCATTCTAGCTGAAGTACGGGACAAAGTGCATCTCTTCTCAGCTCAATACGAAACGCGTAATATTGTCTCTGAATGAGGGACCATTCCCTTTTTTAAGGAGCCGTTGGCAACTGTACAAACTAACCTTATGAATAAAATAAAGTTCACTATCAGTAACATCATAGCACCCACCCAGCTGTATAGAAACTCCGTCATGCTAGCTAGTACGCTGTACGAGTTATTGTAACTGACTGTAAAAAGTCAGCACAAGGAAAATAAACTATACTTGGTTTATATATGACCCAGATAGATTGCAGGTCATAACTTCTTACCTGAAGTTCAGTTCACCTGACAATCGGACTGGCGGCCGCCTCGGGTCTCTCCTCCTCCTACCTCCCCTTCCCTCATCCACCTGATGGCCTCCGTGGAAGCTCCGCCATAGCCACCACCAAACAACTGAGTTATTTTTACACATCGGCCAGCATCTGGCCAATCCACCACCTCTCATTGTTCATGCCGTTACAAAAAAAAAAAAAAAGTCATCAGCCGACCGGGCAAATGCCCGGTATGGCCAATGGCCAGTCCAGCTATGTTAACCTGTTAATCTTCGCCGAAAAATTGTTTTCTGCGGTGCCGTCTTTCGTGCTTGGCTCTCCTACCTTTGCTAACGTGATGCTCATAGTGCAGAAGCCCGTGCTGCATTCATTTACACTCGGATATCTGAGCTTCACTGTGAAAGATCGTACATTTGATGTTTCATTGAATTTTATTGTTTTAGCTTCGGGGTGGCACCTGGGGTGGCCAGTCTGGTTGGGGGGGTGGCCTGTGCCCCCCAGGCCACCCCGCTGGACACGCCACTGTCTTTGACTCTCGGTTTTTGATATGGGCGACATGGGCGGTTGCCCAGGGCGGCATCGTGGTGGGGGCGGCATCTCGGGCATCGGCAAAAAAAAAAAAAAAAAATTGCTCGTACTCATGCTGCCCCGACATCATGCCAGCGCATTTTGGGAATGTCATAGGCACCGATCGGTTTTCTATCGCCCATTTGCTGGGAGTAAGGGCGCCCTCCGTTTGCGAGGTGCGCCTGCTGCTTAGCGGCACACGGAAGAGAGGGCGGGGCGGCGGGGGATCCTCTGGCTGGCTGGAGCAGCATCTAATAACCAACTGGCAAAATAAAAGAAAATAAAAACAAACCAACAAACTTGAAAACACCAGACATAATGATACAGACTTATAATTTGCACCGATGTTTTTTCGAAATTCTGTATGTGAAAAGTCAGCGCGAGAGCCCTCGGTGCGCCTGCTTGCTGCTGAAGTCAAAGTAAACTTTATTGTCATCTCCGCTATATACAGTACAGTATATAGAGAGACGAGACGAAGAGGCTCCAGTTACAGCAGTGCAAGTAAACAAACAATATATATAAGAAGAGTAAGAAAATAAATATACACTTTAGGACTAGGGGTAAAGGGATCAATAACAATTTAAAATTTATATTTAACAGTTTGATGATTTAAAGTCTCACACACAACCCGTCGAAAGGGGAGGGGGCCCTGCTGCTTCCAAATAGAGCACATTTCATTTATAATGTTGTAAATCCAAGGCCATTATGTATTCATGATTTGAATCCTGGGTTGTGTAGAATCCTAGACATAAACCCTAGACAAAGCGAATCTGTGAACTAACGTGTAGGTCTATTAGGTTATGTTGTGGTGATCCTCGTGTTGGGGGATGGGTGTTCATATTGGAGTGCAAAATTAAAACCAATGGAAGATGGACAAGAGAAGTTCAAAGCCATCAGGGGTTCAGTTTAGAAAAAAAGAGAAAAAAAGAGGAGGAGAAATGAGCAAAAGATACAGGTAAGCAGATATGTCATTGGATAATGGCAGGTCATGTATCCTGAAACAATCAGAATCATAATCAGAATACTTTATTAATCCCTAAGGAAATTATGTGGCTTACAGTTGCTCCAAGAAGAAATGGTAAAAATAGTAACAGTAACAGACTAAACTCCAAACAACACATTATGTTAGAGATTTTACACATTTAAGAAATAGCACTAATATATACAGATCACTCAGTTCTAAATATCAAGGATTAACAGAGGTGCTTATAAATAAATATCAAGAAAATTAAAAAGAATATTACAGAGTAGAAAAGAGCGTGTGTAAAAGCAGAGGGAGTGTTCGCCCAGGGTGCCAAACAGGCTTCGACCGCCACTGTCTGATGTTATTAGCCATGTCTGGGCCCAAACTCCACTGCAGGTCCCAAAGTCAAATGATCACTGTAGCATTAATGAGAGTTGAAAAACTGTCTAAATTTGTTCATCTGTAATAAAATGATCAGTGTGGCTGCTCTACCAGGTGTAACAATTAAGTTTAACATCAAGGCATCCATGAAAACGTAATTTATGACATTTAACTGAGTTACAAGTTAGCAGGGAGTTAGCTCGCTAGATTCCAACTAAATATAATATACCATGTTCTGACTGAGGGATTTATGAAACAAATTAAAACGTACAGCTCTGCTCTCACTTCCAACATAAACGAAGACGGCAAAGTAAACAGCAGCGACGTTTGTAGGGTTACTGAAGTTGGGCTAGCTGGTATATAATGATGTGCTACGTGATCGCTAGCGCGACAAAGCTATGTTAGCATAACATAAACAGTAAAGCTGGAGGATGAACGCTAACGAACGGAGGACTTTTTTCCACTTGATCAAAGTTAATGTGAGGGTTCCCAATGGTTAGGGGCAAAGGCAATCGCATGGCAGGATGCTGTAAACGGACCAAACGTCAGTCACGAGAACCACCGAGATAATCTATCCACAATACGAGATTAGTCATTAATATACAGAGATCTGATTACTTTTTTCAAGTAACGAGTAAAGTAAAGGATTACTATTGCAAAAGGTAATTAGATTACTGTTACTTTCCCGTAAGCACGCTGCGTTACTGCGTTACTAAAACCGTTATTTTTGCGAGACTGTCTCATGACAACGACGTAAGCAAGTGTGCAGATCAACAATGGATAATATAACGAGTGCGGGAGAGAGTATGACCATGCAGTGTTTAAAGCGTGGAAGTACTGACCTTACTTTGAGTTTGATTCCGTAAAAAGTGACAAAAACATTAGTGTCCGCTGTTCACAGCGTGGGAAGAAAACTTCTTTTTACAGTGAAAAAAACCCCCTAAACTTCTGAGCAAGCACTGAGTATGCTGCCACGGGAATGTGAAATTCACAGAGAAACTCCCAGATCCTTCCACTGACCTCTGCGACACACCTGCACCAGGGCAAACCTCCGCCTGCCCCACTCCTGCTATACAGGTGAAAATAGAGCAACAGGACCGCTGAGTCTTTGATTTTATTTCTTTTCTTTTTTTTCTTTTTTTAAAAATATTTTTTATTGAGCGTCAAAAATGTAATACAAAGATATACATGTAACGAAGTCACAATGCTCCTTTTTATATGTGTACCCCACCCCAAGAACATATTGGACACCAATCCAGAGAGAAAGAAAAATAAATAAATAAATAAATAAATGAATAAATAAATTTAAATGAGGTACATCAAAATTCACCATATTTAAAGATGTGCACTTAAAAGGCAATAGTTTGCACAAAATTAATCGCCATCACAACAATAAGGGTATACGGTAGCTGCCAAGAGAGTATCAGATGGGAATGGTTTTAATTTTCTCTAAATGTTTTAGCAATGTATCCCAAACTGCAAAGAATCTCTCCTTCAACCCCTTGAGAGTATACTTTATTTTTTCCAGCTGTATAAATTGTGTCAGGTCACTGAACCACAGAGCCACTTTGGGTGGCTCTTGTGACTTCCAATGGAATAATATCCTTCTGCGCGCAAGCAGTGTAGTGAAAGCGATTATGATTTTGTAGCTTTGCCTTAATGTTCTATGTCCTCTATCTGTAGCACCAAATATACCGGTAATGACATTGGGTTGAAGCTCAACGTTCAATGCTTCAGACAGTGTTTTGAAAATTGGTGACCAGTAGGCTTTTAAAGTTGGACATGACCAAAATCTTCAGAAGGATTTCTACATCTCTCACAGCTTGCATCTATGTTTGGAAATATTTTGCCCAGTCTTGCCTTACTCTCAGAAAAATTATGGTTCTTAAATGGTTCTTCAGATGTCTTCATGGTTCTTTAAAGAACCATCATACGTCAAAGAACCTTTTTATTTTGTAGATGGTTCTTTAGGTAATACAAATGGTTCTTTAAAGAACAAAAGGTTCTTCATCCTTAGCTATCTAAGTTTGATGGTGTAAAATGGCATAAATATTTATTCACTATAATGAGGGTGTGAATTATACTGTGTGTTTTGTTTGTGTGCATGTGTGTGCGAAGGGGGAGGGCGGGTTACCTGGCAATTACCCTTTAAGAGCAGATGGTAGGAAACTGAATATTCAAATAAAAGTTAGAAATACTTGCTTAAAAATATACCGGTGGCAGGGGTGGGGGCCAAAGCCTAAAGACCCTATCCCCCCACACCCCTAACCCCGCAAACCCATTGATCACAAATAATGTGGTAATAGAATATGGAATTTATTATCAAGACATTTATGAATATGGTGAGTTAACAAACAGTACACACAATACACACATTCAAATATTGTACTTTTTTTTTTTTGCTATGTGAATGGGTGAATGACTGAATGTAGTGTAAAGCGCTTTGGGGTCCTTAGGGACTAAGTGCAGGCCATTTAGTTTTAAATTTTAATAAACTATTACTATTTTCTGCTTCAAGGCATTACTTTTGAGATTATTATATGTATTAGAAAATATAGCATAATGATAATACTAGTTTTTGTAAACTTTACAAACCACCCAGCAGTATGTAAAGTCAAATTATAAAATACAAGTAAATAACAATTGCACAACAGAATGTCAATGTGCTCATTACCGACACACTTACTTAGTTTTGACAAAGCACGCTGCTTAGGTAAAGGATCTCAGTACTTGTTTATCACTGAGCAATTTGTTAATATGTGTTTTGAGCCAAATAAATGACAGGGAGAGAGAGAGAGAGAGTGACGTTAGGACACGTCGCACTATGGCAACCTCCCAAAAGGGGGGTCAATCATTGGGATGCGCATGCGCAGACAGATTGCGCGACCGGCGGGCCTTGAACTTTCTAAGGGAAAAAACACTTTCTCACTGACGGTGACAGCGAAACGGATAACAGTCTTCTTGAGTACCTGCTGGTCTTTGAAGCTCTGGATTCTGGGACTGTTGGAAAAGGTAAAACATTTTCATTAAAACTAGTGATGGGTAGATGAGGCCTCGTGAAGCGTTTCAGCACATTCTCCAAACTGTATCGATACTGTGTCGACACAGTGTTGCTGTTTTGCGCCATACTGACACCTGCTGGACCTTAAATATCATTGCAGGCAACTTACTTGAGACTCACAACAGACACTGATTCAATGACCTAGTCATACTTGTACACTGTAAGGTATTGTACTTTCCATGGAATCATTTTATATGTTTTACATTGCAAATATTGTAGAAATCTTTAAAATATACTGTGAATTACATTAAGTGAAAATTAAATGAAAGTATTGTGAATATAATATTACCCATTTAAATGTAATTGACTCAGAGTTTATTATAAATTTCTATTCGGAAAAATAAGTTTATCCAATGTTTTTGCATTCAGTCTATTGCGTTTTGGGTTTTTTTGTTTTTTTGACACCATTTCCCCAGCTTTGGAAAACTCACAGGCATAGCTGAAGCTGGGGTACACAAAAACTGTAAAGCCAGGTGGAAAAGGTTCTGATAAGATGTCTTCCTATTCCCCCAGTACGTTAAAGGATCCTCTGATCTCGGAATTTTTCTCTCCGACACTCCACAATACTAAGGGGTTGACAGTCCTTTATAATAAAATTCAGGACTGCCTGGTCCAGAACAGTCTTCCTAGATGCTTGATTTCAAAATAATAAAACACATATTAATAAAAAAAATGATGATAAAGCTGTTCAGTGTCAATATAGGCCTACTTGTGTTCATTCTCGGTGTGTTTGTCGCCTCATTTTCACGTTTGGCTCTGTAATGCCTAAACACTGAGGAGGTGCTTTTGTTTGTGTAAGAAAGCTCCGCAGAACAGATGCGACATTGCATAAAATGAAATAATTTACACTGAAAGTCACATTGCTGTTTTTCCTATTCTGATAGATTACACTGAAACAAAGACAGACAAACTATTTGCAGTTAAAAGATCAAAATGATCACACACAGCAGAAACATTTCTTTTTCTTTCTCTTTCGAGCTCCATTTTGTTATGGAGAGATGTGTATTTTTATTTATCTTTGCGAGAGTAATTTTGTGGTTTTTTTGGTGGCGACTCCTTCCGTTGACAGATGCGGATGCGGTACCTTTTAAACACAGTTTGGCGCGTTGGCAATGAGCGATACAGTAGCTGTATCGATCACGTGACTTTTTCTTAAAGCGACGCACGCACCGACACAGGCTTCACTCTGTGAGCTTGATACAAGCGCCGGTGCGTCAGTGTTGCTGGACCCATCACTAATTAAAACCTTTTACTGTTTTGTTTTTGTTACTCGTCATTGTAGCTTGCTGTTAATGCTGTGCTAAAAATAACAGTTAGCTATGTTAGATACCTTAGCCGTTGACGTTGACGCAATTTAGTATCGGTATACAGAACTGTTTTCCTAACAAAACCACTGTTATAATTAAGTGAAGGTGCTCCCAACTAATTTGAACCTTTGGCTTCTAAAATATGTGGTCCTATTGCGTGCTGTGTACATAACCTAATGTCAGCTAGACCGATATTAAAATTTATAATATTGTTAAAGTCACTAAAATGGCGCCTGAAGCCTGTTGTGATGTGAGCTGTGTCTGCTCTAGAAACTCAGAAATTCAGTAGAGCTGAGCTGTACATTAAATACTCACATCAGCCTGTACTTTGAATTCTGTAAGAGCTGTATAAAATACAGCTATGCATAAGTGTTTTGAATGAATAGAAATGTGACACATGAGAAGGTGTGTCTTTGACTGTTACTGTATAACTTATTTTTGGACTCTGGTCATTTGATGTTACCAGGATGGATGTCCTTTTGTAATATAGTTAAATTTTCTTTGTACATTTCATTTATCCACCATCATACATTAAGCCAAGAAGAGGTCGTTATGCTAACAAGAGGTATCAACGCTGGGCAAAAGTTCAGCACATGGTTAAAGTTTGTAATCCAGCCAGGGTGCAAATATCACTCAGCAGCCAGTCGCAGAGCTGAAGCAGGTGGCATCAACACATAAATCTACTCTACCCAGCTTAAATCACAAGACCACCTCTGACCGAAAAGCTGTAGATTTTTCTTGTTTGCACAAATTAATTAAGATTTACACTAATTCTTTTCACAGCTCCAACAAAATGAGGAAGAGGAGGGGGAGAAACACACTTAGATTGAATTACAATTGGATGGAAGTCGAGGACAAGGAGAAGGAAGCTTAGGATGAGGAGGAAGAAAAGCAGCAGGAGCATCTTTAGAGATCTCTATGATGTCATTGAGGTTTGTTTCATAATATTGTCCTCTCACAAAGAAAGATTACTTGTTTTAGTTCACCTACTTCCTGTATTAAGTAGTGATTTGCAAAACGTTGTGGAAATCCACGGAGCAGGCACGTATAGTGCACCTGCAGGTAAATGAACATCAAATCTCTAAGACTAAAATCTGTATTATACTTTTAGTCTTAAGAACATATGTTGTATATTTATCACCCTTATGATAAAACCCATGTCAGCCATTGGTTCATGGACTCAACATTTGCTTTATTGCTATTGCTATGTTGGTTTTTGTGAGCCTTTTGGGACCATATTAGGACGAGGGATCAGAATCTGGATGCGTGCACACTACTGTTTCATTTAGTGTGTATCCATAAGATTTGTATAGCAGATCCACGTTGTGCCTTGAAAACAGGAATGTTGTCTGCATAGAGGAGAACTTTAATAGCAGGCTTGTACAAAGTGAGGCTTTGTGCTCACAATTGCTGCAAACACTTGTTTTAATTCTGTTACCCTGTTTTGATGCAGAATTCATGTGAAATCAGGCAAGAACTGGACTTGTTTTTCATAATGTGTTCTTGTGAATTAATTGTGTATCACATACATTTGATTTGACTTTCTGCGAGACAACAATCGTCCGCTGGCCAAAAAGGTTTTCCAAATACCTCCACGTTATCAAGCCTGGATTTAGAAAAGAATAGCAAAAAAATCTGCACCTCCTGCTTCACATGCAATTTGTGCTTGTGTGTTCAGAGGCGGCGGCGAGAGGGGAGACCTCGGCTCATCCAGCTGGAGAGCCTGACCAGGAGGAGTCGAACATTAACTCGGCTCTTCCAGGACACCCTGCAGACTTGGCTGCTGGCAACAGCGAGGGATGATGTGAACGCCAAACTGGAGTCCATCACAGGTCGACTGCAGGTATGCGAGTCAGACCTTCTGAGGAGGGTTTCACTTTTCTCTCTTCTTTATAATTGACCCTTGTTTTCTCTCTCTCAGCTCCTTGTCTCAGAGA
Organism: Oreochromis niloticus; assembly: GCF_001858045.2. NCBI lineage: Eukaryota > Metazoa > Chordata > Actinopteri > Cichliformes > Cichlidae > Oreochromis > Oreochromis niloticus. Next base: position 21,773 of record NW_020327812.1, on the reverse strand, counting down.
TGGAGGGATTTGAAGCACAAAGGGAGGAGGAGCTTGTCGTTTGGTTGGCTGATATGGATGCCCGCCTGAGTGAGGTTGACCAGCTGACAGGAAACACCTGTGAAAAACTGAAACAACTGCAGGTGTGGGGTTGTTTTGATATGACATATATTTGATATGATACATATGTCAGAGATATTATCCTAAACTGGACTAACAAAGAACCATGAGTCCAACATGAAACTTACCTTACATAAGGTAAGGCTGAAGTTCATTGATAATTTTGATCAAAAACTTGTTGTTGAAATATTTTTACTGAACATGCAAACATCTGCTGATGACAATGTGTTAATTTATTGGTCTGTTATGAAGCTATTGCTATTTCTAATGTGTTTTTATCACTTTCTGATGTTTTATTAATTAAACAATACATGTATTAATTGTTGTTATCTATAGATATAGTATTTATGTATATTTATTTATAGTATAGTAAAAATGTTTAATTATTACTGTTTAAATGACTAATATGTGACATGTATTAGTAGTGATGTTGTGCTGAGGGTTAAAATCCCTTTTTGTCTTTTGGTATATTACGAAATGGCAATAAACCATTAATATATGTCTATGCTGTGCTCGTGTTTATTTTACCCTACTCAAATTCAATTTATGATACATTTTATTTTGAAAGATTTAAAATGGTTCTTTAAAGAACCATTTCAAAAAAGGTTCTTTAAAATGTTTTTTTAAAGAACCATTTGAAGGATCTTTTGAAAAACGGTTCTTTAAAGAACCATTTTTAAAAAGGTTCTTCAATGAACCACTGAAAGAAATGGTTCTTCAAAGAACCATTGTTTGAAAGGTTCTTCTATGGCATCAGTCTAAAGAACCACTTTTGGTTCCAGTTGGCACCTTTATTTTTCTGAGTGTAGAAAAATAAAGGAATGCGGTGAAGAATCTTGAACTGTATGATGTTTAATTTGGCACAAGAAGTGCTGTTGTTTACTCTTAAAAGAGCACTCTCCCAGGTCTCCTCCTCTAAGTCCACCCCCAGCTCAAATCAAACAGATTTTATTTATTTCCTGCTGTGTTTTACTTGCATTTATTTGAAAGAGTGAGTGTAAACACAAAAAAATTTTTATTTTATATGCTGGAATGTGCAGAAAATAGGTTTAAATGTTAAACAAATTTCTTCCAGTCAGAGAATGTTGCATATAATTAAATTTTTGCTTGATGCATAAAATTAAAAGATTAAAACTAATAAAACTAGATTTAAAACGAGACTTTTTAATTTGGTTATATTTTATGGCCTGTAAATGGCCTGTATTTGTATAGCGCTTTACTAGTCCCTAAGGACCCCAAAGCGCTTTACACAACCAGTCATCCACCCATTCACACACACATTCACACACTGGTGATGGCAAGCTACATTGTAGCCACAGCCACCCTGGGGCGCACTGACAGAGGCGAGGCTGCCGGACACTGGCGCCACCGGCCCATTTTATATGATGGATTATGCAGAAAAAGTAGAATTGGGCTGAAAGACCTATTGCTTTATTCCCTATTCAGGTTGTAAATCATGTTTTTAAAAAGTAACTAAGTAACTAGTTAGTTTTGAAAATAAGTAATCAGTAAAGTAACGGGATTACTCTTTTGGGGAAGATTACTTTTTTCAAGTAACTTGACCAACACTGTTAATATACTTCTGCAGGGGCTGGGCTGTAGTTACATCGTAAGGGTTTAAAAACTGAGCTTTAAAATGATTAGTGGCAATAAAAACTGAGAGAAGGCGACAGTGATCACTGACTGTTTTTAGGGGCTTGTTGAGATTAAATCGAACAAGATACAAAGCATTAAAACATGTTAAAAACACAACAGCCTTATTAAATGCAGACTACTTTGGGCCCGGAAGCAGGATTCATCCCATATCACTTAAAGACCGGATACCGGTCATGAAGGCTAACAAGGGCTGCCCAAAGAACATCTGGATTAAGACATACGGCTTCAAACTTTTGGTGCAACAAACGCTCTCAGTCGCCGTTGCCATTGGTAAGCAGTAGCCACATAGACAGCAGTAGTTTTCCCTCACTCTCTCACAATCCTTGTGTGAAAGATTGTTTTCATCTTCATCTAAACTAAGTACTGGGTGACTATTTTCATTCTCTCTCTCGGTTTGCTCTGGTTCAAACTGGAAAGGTTGAACAGAAGCTAACTGTGAACTGGATGTGGTGCAACCGTATGACGTCACTACCCAGAGTGCACTGAAAAGTAAATAACAATGGTGGCCTACTGGTAAATTGGTTTTTATATAAAATGTGCTTAAAAGGTAAACATTTGGCATATTTTAATACCACATATGTGTTCTTGAAAGCACAGTACATATTTTAGTGCAAACACTAAACACCGGGGTTCCCTTTAAAACTTTGATTAAGCATTTATTTCTTAAATCTAGATACATAGTGTTGCATTTGTGTCAGTTTTTGAGAGCAGGGCTCCATGGTGTAAATTAGCCTTTATACATTTAGTGTTTCATTTCCACTTTAAATATTGTATACATGTCTGCAGGAAAGACTTTCAATTCAATCACCTGATTTCAACAGCAGCTGACGTTGAGAATGATGACGTTTAAATCGACGTTGCAAAACAGGATGAGGCTGCGCCTGCACTCTGCCCTTCAAAATAACGGTTCCTAAATTACATAAAAGGTTTAAGAGACAATAGGACGTAAATAAAGATAAAAAGTGTTAAAATCATCTTTACAGTCCGTAAACTTTAATTAAAAAACCTAGCGAAAAATGTTTGGTGTGTTTCTTCCGGGGCACATATGCATATATATTATTGTATTTATATGACTATAACAGAGGCTTTTCCTGGGAGCATTTTATCCTTGCGGGTAGTGAACTCTGTGGCGGAAGTGCTGCCTGTGCGTGTCGTGGTTAACCTGTGTGAATCCGGTAACAACAATCGATGGACTCGATGCTCGCCGCTAACTCTGCGCTTTATTTAACAGCAGCGTCGAATCATCGGCGGTTCTGACCGTTTTGTTTAGGCTCCTCTTCTCTGCTTCCCTGCGTTGAGTCCAATATGGCGGGTGTTTTTTTAAGAGATCGCGGTGAGTAGAGCTAACGGTATTGCTAACGTGTTAGCGACTTGTTAGCATTAGCAGACTGATCAATACAAAAAAAATCACGTTGTAAGCCGCTTAAAGTCTGTGATATTAGCTCTTTTTTAAGTTCTTGATGGGTTATTAATGATCAGCTGAGTGAAATATTGCCCAGTGTCTGTGTTAATGAATCTGCTCATTACTCATGTATTGATTAGGTTTGTTGCTGTTTTATTGGATGATTCATTTTATCATTAATCATCCAATCAAATAGTAATTAGCCTGTGTACTTTTATACTAAATACACTGAACTGTGATCATCTGCACTCTGATTATCGATTAGCAAAGTTATATATGTTTGTTTTTTTCAGCTCTCAATACCGTGGAGCCTTAAGACTTTGATCAATGTGAGCATCATGGTAAAAGACTGACTACAGCTTGGACTGATAGCAGTCGGCCACGAATCATAACTTTTCAATAACCGGTCAGGAGGCGGACAGCGTGGCGACGGCGTTGTGGTGCTGGGGCAGCAGACTGATGGAGGGTGACTGTCGGATCCCCGTCGCCTGCTGCCGCCCACGCGTCCTTGTACTTCATGCCCTGTTCTGGGGTCTTGTGTCACTCAGGTAAGTTCAGAGGTCATCCAAACCTGCAGGCAGCACTGCGGTAAAGTCATATGACTTTCAAAAATGTTAATGTGTTTCAGGGTGTTCGGAGCAGCTCTGCTGAGTGAGGAGAAATCTATAGGAACGTTTACAGGTATGTCTTAAACACTTGTCATCTGTTTTTAGATCTATGTTTTGTTAGCTTGCTTTAAAAAAATGCAGTTATTGTTCTTTCTGTGTTAAAGTCAAGCCCATAATTATTCATGCCCGTGGCAAATTCTGACTTAAAGTTACAGTTATTCAACCAGCACGTTTTTTTGTTTGTTTGTTTGTTTGTTTTAACCAGAAATGACACAGGCTTCTGCTAAATTATTAAAATATAATAAGATGACATACAAGTGGCATCATTGTAGAAAAAACAAATATTTCTCAGCTTTTATTTACAAAAACTGTTGCGTCTAAAATTATTCATACCCTTCACAACTGTCGCAGTCTCTGGGAAAGTTCTATACTACTTGTGGCTGCTCACAAGGTAGGAAAGGGCTACAAGGCCATATATGAATGTTTTCAAGTTCCAGTGGCTACAGTATAAATTATTATTAAAAAATACAAGATGTTCTGTACGTGGAAAATCTCAGAGGATATAGTCGGAAGCCAAGTGACACCTGTGCTGGCCAGGAGGATAGTGAGAGAGGTGAAAAAGAATCCAAGGTTCACTACTAAGATCATCCTGGTGAATCTGTGCTCTGCTGGTGGTTGTTGATCAATGGTCATGAGAATTTGCATAATTATGATGAAGGAACTGACCTCCCAGCCCATTGTTCCTTCAGTGGGCTGGTTTCAGTCATTATGCAAATGTACTGTTTATAAGATTGGGGAAACCTGCAGTCAGCTGACACTGAAGAAGTCACTTGGATGAGTGACGAAACGTTTCTCCCACTGAAAACGCTACATCCAAATGAACAGAATCAACTTTTGGAGAGACCAAGGATAATGCCACTTCTCCAGAGAGGCATACAAAAGCCTGCTTGGCTAAATGCTCATCTGGACAAAGAAGAAGACTTCTGGTCTTCTGTGTTAGATGAAACAAAAATTGGATTGTTTGGCCACAATCAATGTTCCCTCTAATTTTGCATGTGTCTGAGCGAACACACAAACTCCCTGAGCGATCCCTTGGACCACTGTGAATGACATCAGACGTGTGCACTGTGGTCACGCCAGCATCTAATCCATCCAAGTTACATGGTTTATTAAAATAATCAAATTACAGCATTTACATTTATGTTAGACTACTTTTAATTAACTGCTTTAGCCCACTTACAATGAAAATTTAAAAAATCTTGTTCATGACCTGTGTAGTATGTTAACACTATTGGAAGTAAAAATAACTTGAACTCCAATTTTGAAAACACAACTTTCTTTCTTTCTTTTTTTTTTTTCATAAAGCTCTGACTTGTATTATGAGTATGAGTCTGTGGTCTGGGAGAGAGTCCTATAACTCTCTGTCTGCCAAATACAGTATATAATGACCAATGTTGGGCAATTAATTATATAGTTACTACTTCAAAAAAGTAACTCAGTTTGGCAAACAACAAAGTTTTTTGCAGCTATTTTTTTTTAATGCAGCCAAGGCGTTTTTAAATAAACATTTCAAACTATTTACAGAACAATCAGCTGTTCTGCATCAAATCTGATGCCACACAAATTATTTGTGCCACTCCAAAAAATAATTTCTGTCCACTATAAGATAAAGGAGAACAACAGCCTGATACCTGCAGGCCTGACAACAGGAGATGTATCACTCCTGTAACACCTGTAACATTCAGCAGCCGCCTCATTGTTCTGACACACCAACAAAACTATTGACTACACTACACACTAACTACACAAGATTTGCGCTAAACGTCTCAAATCTCTCACATCTCAGAACACCGCCGTCACTCCTAAAACTTCCCCCTGTTTCTTAACAACTAGATGCCACGTTGCCATATTATTTTTTTGATTGGTTGACGCGGTACTTTTTTCGACCAATAGGAAAGGGTGGGGGTTTTTTTGGTTTTGGTTTTGCTCACAGGCGGCGAGTGCTTTCGAGTGTTTTCCTTATAAAACGCCGTTTTTACCGTTTCTTCCTGCAGTAAATATAAATAACGATAGTATTCAGGAAGAAAACCAAACATTGCATATATTTTTATCATAACTCTGGTTTTACGTGGCCTATCAACACAATTTAAAAACTGGTATAAAGTCCACACTTTTTCCGTCAATTGTTCCATCTGTCCTGCTCACATCTCCAAAGGTTGTACACGTTGTCATTAATGTGGCTTCACTGCACATCAGCCACGCTGCTTTGCTAGCTAAAACACCGGTGTCGGCACATAAGGACGCTGTCATAGCCTGTCAACGACGTTGATTGGCTGCGTATATACAAATGTGAATCGCGTTATTGGCTGGACTATAGGATAAGGTGGCATCGTTCTAATCCCATACAGGAGCAGCCAGTCACTTACTGACTAACACTGCAAAACAGAATTGTTAAAGTTTTAATTTTAATTTCAATTCAGGTTAGATTTTTTTTGTGCGCAACGCAGATTTTCTGTGCGCAGAGACCGTGCCAGCAGTGCGCAATTGCGCACGTGCGCAGCTTAGAGGGAACATTGGCCACAATGATGTTTCCTTCATTTGGTTTGTTTATTTGTTTGTTTGTTTTTAAAATGATCAGAAGCCTTCAACCCTTAGAACCCCATCCCCGCTGTCAAACATGGACCTAATGCTTTAGAGCTCTTTTTCAGGCCATGTACCAGGGAACCTAATCCGGGGCTGTAGACTGCGACCAATTTGGTCACACACAATTTCTCAATGGTGTGACAAAAAAAAATCCTACGTCGCAACGGTGCGACCAGCCGTTCGAGAAAAAAAAGATTCCGCACAAAGACTTAAACACAGCATGGACCCGATGCATCAGAATCAGTGAGATGTCGGTTGAGAAAGCCGACATCTCACTGATTCTGATGTGTCAGGTCCGCGCTGTGTGTTTGTCTTTTTATGCACTAGACTAGGGATCGGCAATCCTTCTGATGATGAGTGCCATTTAAAATTTCCTCAGAAGTCAATGTGCCATATGATTGCATTAGCAATACATTTTATAACACTCTATATGAACAGTTACACACTATATAGAACAACTTTATCAGCGAATAGTTATCAGCTATTTTGAAACAAAAAAAGACACTTTTTATCCATAACAAGAACTCCATAACAGCAAATGAACTGTACAACATAAAATGCAAATGCTATTTATGGTCTCCTCACAGCAATGATAAGAAAAATAAACTGGGCCAATATGGCATGTTTGTTATTACAGAGATACACATGTTAATGTGATCTCTGGTCTCCCACTCAGAGACACAGGTCTCTGAGTGTCCAGCATTGAGACGGCTACCTGAGGACACTCTTTGTGTGAGAGAAAATCTGCTCACACAGATATGTAGAGCCAAATACTGTCAATAATGCCTTTGCAATGTTCTGAAGACAGTTAAACTTGTCAGGTAGTGACGTCCAGCTGGTGAAAATGCAAGCTCCATGAACACGCACACCTATGGATACCAGCTGTGTTTGTAGTTCTGCAAACTGTGACCCCCACAGAGTCGAGCTTTTCAGTTCAGTCAGCTGCATTTCAATTTCCTCTGTGTCCAGCCGGTTAATGCGAGACAAAGCCAGCTGCTCATTAAAGCTTTCTGGTTTGATCAGAAAAGAAAACATTGGTCCATAGACCTGAAAGTCCCAAAAACACATTGTGAATTCTGTCTCGAGTCTTCGGATGTATCCGTGTATTTCCGTGGTGCTGATGCTGCGCTGAGCAGACAGCTCCTGAAGCATTTGAAGTGTCGGAATGTGGAAATTTCAACATCGCTTGAAAAAGACTGCCAGGTAGCAACGTCCCTCTCACCGGTAGGCTAAGTTATTTTTAGCCAATTACAAGTTGAATCTGGTAGTTGGGGTTGCTAGCTAAGATACCATCATTAAGAAGCGGCACAACTAATGTGTCTATGTGAGCTAATTTGCGACGTGCACCGCTGGCCCGGCCATTTATTTTTTTTAATGCACCTTCTCAGATTAATTCACTGCGTGTCGTGCCCAGGGCTGGACTGGGACAAAAAATTGGCCCGGGCATTTTGACTAGAGACCAGCCCACCAGGTATTATAGGAAAAGCCATAAAGCCTTTGAATGAAAGCAAACACTGTTGTGACAGTGATGTACACTGTGTTGTTGGTATATGTATGATTTCTATACATTTTACGTCAGATGAAAATTTTGGTTGTAAGATTCAGATAATTATTTTATTAAAAGCTAGACATTTTAAATGAGAATAACAAAGAAGAGTATTTCTTTGTGCCCCCCTTTCCCTGTTAATGCCCTACCTGGCCCCCTTGGCAAAACTTTGCTAGACCCACCCCCTGCACAGTTACTAGCTGTCAGCTACTTAGAAAAGGATCCTGGTGTTATTTGTCTCTGAGAAACAGTTCATAACTTCCCTTCAACTCATTCATGTCACCTTAAAGGTAACCCTGTTTCTCCATCACCTGTTCAGCTTTGATGATTCAATAAGGACATCTCCTGGTTTCATCTTCATGTTTCCCTCTCACCAGATAACCAAACCGACATAATGACCAGCAGGTTTTACAGCTGTGGCTCCAGCAAACATCAGCTGATACTAGAAATTAATATTGAATAAATTCTAACAACAGCTGATCAAGCTTAAATGTGCTGCTGTTGTTTAGTGCGACATCCGCTGGTTTCCTCTTTCTGGCGCAATCAAACAAGAGAGACGGGACTTGCGACAGAAAAGCCGATCAGCTGATCATTGATCAGTTTCATAATTGAAGTAGCAACAGGAGAGGGAGGGGGAGAGAATGAGAGAAGAAGAGGCAGCTGACCACGTAAAGACACAGAATAACTCCAGCTTTGTGTCTTTTTCCATTGTAGCTGAAGTACGGGACAAACTGCTTTCCTTTTCAGCTCAATACGAAATGCGTAATATTGTCTCTGAATGAGGGACCATTCCCTTTTTTTAAGGAGCCGTTGGCAACCGTACAAACTAACCTTATGAATAAAATAAAGTTCACTATCAGTAACATCATAGCACCCACCCAGCTGTATAGAAACTCCGTCATGCTAGCTAGTACGCAGTATGAGTTATTGTAACTGATTGTAAAAAGTTAGCACAACGAAAATAAACTACACCTAAACTTAGTTTATATCTGACCCAGATAGACTGCAGGTCATAACTTCTTACCTGAAGTTCAGTTCACCTGACAATCGGACCGGCAGCTGCCTTGGGTCTCTCCTCCTCCTGCCTCCCCTTTCCCTCATCCACCTGCTGGCCTCTGTGGAAGGTCCGCCATAGCCACCACTAAACAACTGAGTTATTTTTACACATCTGCCAGCATCTGGCCAATCCACCACCTTTCATTGTTTATACCATTACAAAAAAAACCCCCAAAAAACAAAACAACCATTCGCCCGTAAAAACGAAAAATCACAATTGGCCCATCTGACAAATGCCCGGTATGCCTGATGGCCAGTCCAGCTATGGTCGTGCCATCAGTTAACCCTTCGCGTGCCTGCTGTGGCACGCGTGCCCAGGGTTGCCGACCCCTGCGCTAGACTCTGATGCTGCAGGTTTTGTCTATTTCCAACCAAACTCGACTGAACCAGCAGCAAAAGAAGGATCAAAACTACGCTTCACATTTTATAAAGATCGTCATTAATTTGCTCTTACTTTTGCTATTAATAATAATAATAATAATGGATTGGATTTATATAGCGCTTTTCAAGGCACCCAAAGCGCTTTACAATGCCATTGCTTCCACAACAATAAAATCACACTTCCTGCACAGCTCTCTCTCTGTGTACTTCAAGAACAGTTTCCCCACTGCACACGACTTATGTACAAGTCGTGTACAGTGCTGTCAGCCCGTTTTTGTTGTTTTTGGGGGTTTTTTTCAAAAAATGACCTCCGACAAGAAAGCTTCATTTTTTTTTCCTTTTTTGATACCGAAGAAATTTAAACTTTTAAAATTTATGCCAAATTGCAAAATGCTTGGCTGTGTCTCTAATAAAACCTCTGTAACTTTGCTCTGGTTCATGGTTTTCTTCAGTTTTTGTTCTACTGCAGAATATTTTTAAGGTGGTTATATGCTATAAATAGCCATTCCAGTAAAATCTCCTTCATATTTTTCTGTGTTTTATCCTCAGTTACTTTGACACAAAGGCATCTGCTGTGATGTTATACCTCTGATGAAATCTCAAGTGTCAGTACTGATAAATGATCAGAATTATAATATTTCTGACTGTTTGTGTCAAAATTGAATCGTAATCAAATCTATTATTGAAGTCAGTGACGATACCCAGCCCTAGTGAGTATCCTAGGCCCGACAGAAGTGGATGTAGCTATGGATGTAGTGGATGTGTGTGTGTGTGTGTGTGTGGGTAGTGGGGAAAGATGAAACAAATGATAACTTTTTAATGTAAGTTAAGGCCTGATCCGTATGAAATTCATAGCCAGTGCTATGACACAGAGCATTCAACCTCTCATGTTATGTCTAATACTGGTCCGGAGACGGCTTCAGATGATGAGCCACATATGATCGGCTCAGAGCCAGAGCCCACTGAAATTAAGAGGGGGAAAGTGTATACATTTCGAAGAGAGTGGCTTGACCAGTTTCCCTGGCTATAATACAGTAAAGCTGACCACATTATGCACTGCATTTACTGTCGTGAGTGTGGAAAGACCATGGCCAACAGTATTGCATTTGTGACTGGTGCTAATACGTTTCGAACTGAAATGCTGTGTATCCAGAAAACATATTATATGCTGCGATGAATGCACTGCCCAAGTGTCCCCTCTACCCACTGCTTTTCAGCTGCAGGCAGCAGCAAACGGTCATCAGTGGAGGTCAAGATGATGATTAAGTTTAACATTGCCTACAATATTGCCAAAGAGTGCCAAAGCACTTTAAGCACAAGCACTTTTTCAGCAACTTATCTTTCTTGTAGAACTGCAGTCCAAATAAAGAATGTTGTGTTGACAAGATTGTTAATTAATCCTTTACAAATCAATATTGTCACATGGACAGCAATTTAAAAAAAAAAAAAAAAAAAAAAAAAAAAAAAGAACACGTAAAACTATGGGGTTAAATGATGTGGTGGAAAAATTTGGGTGCACCTAACTTTTGTGCTGGTGCACCTAAGGAAAAAAAGTTAGGTGCACCAGTGCAACTGTGGCAAAAAGTTAGAGTAGAGCCCTGTAATTACAGTAAATGGCGCCATGAAAAAAAGCAATACATGAAGATTCTCAGCAACAACATCAGACAGTCTGCAGAGAAAATTGGCCTTGGGCACCAGTGGACATTTCAGCACGACAGTAACCCAAAACACACAGCAAAAGTGGTGAAGAAATAGTTAGCAGACAAAAACATGAAAGATGAATGGACAAAATACTTGTGGAGACATGCAAAAAGCTGGTCTGCAATTATAGAAAGCGTTTGATTGCTGTAAAGGATTTTCTATTGATTACTGAGAAGGGTATTTTGTCATGTCATTTTGGACATGACACTTTTTGCTCAAATGTAAATAAAAGCTGATAAATACTTTTTTTTTTTTTTTTTTTTCCCCCCACAATGATGCCTCTTGTACATTGTCTTATCCTTTGGGAGACGCCTGTGTCATTTCCATAAAAAAAAATAAAAAAACTTGAATAAGGTGAATAACTGGTTGAATAAAATTAACTTTAAGTCAGAATTTGGCAGGGGTATAAATAATTATGGGCTTGACTGTACATCTTGCTGATCTAACCAGAAATCGCATTTGTTCTATGTGTATCCCTAAATGGATTCTTCCTGCCTCTTTCTTCTTTGTTAACAGCATCAAGTGTGGCTTTAATTAAAGATTTCTTTTTTAAAGAACTGTTGAAGAACTAATTCTGTGGAAACAAAGTCATGTCATGTGACAGGTTCACTAGTTTTAATCCAACAGCAAAAATAAAATTAATAATAATAATGATAATGATAATGATGATAATAATCAGTGTTGGGCAAGTTACTTTGAAAAAGTAATTCAATTATAGTTACTAGTTACTTCTTCAAAAAAGTAACTGAGTTAGTAACTGAGTTACAATATTCTAAAAGTAATTAATTACTTGGAAAAGTAGCTATTGCGTTACTTAAAAAAAAAACAAAGAACGTTTAACCCCCTGGGGGCCAGGGTATAATTGGCCATTTTTTTGCTACTCTTGATTTTCTCTCCACATTTTACCTTTAAAAACTATTTGCTTTGCCTTGTTTGGTATCATTCTTTTTAGCACAACCTCGCGTGCCTGAATTTACAGTTATGTTCTCATTTTGTCATACTGTATAACCAGAATTGATCTACAATCAGACAAAAACCATAAAATCAGAGTAGAAAAAGTTATATTTTTACTGTAACAACCACAAACATGTTTAATGAATCATATTTCATAACTTCAAATGCAAATATTAATTGTCAATTTTAAAATCCTATGCACAAGTTTTGCAAACAACAAAGTTATTTGCATCCATTTACCTTGATTTTTTAAATAACCATTTCAAACTATTTACAGAACAATCAGCTGTTCTTCAATAAGATGCCACACAAATTATTTGTGCCACTCCAAAAAAATATTTTGTTTCCACTACAAAGGAGAACATCACAGCCTGATACCTGCAGGTCTGACAGCAGCAGGTGTATCACTCCTGTTTCTACCTGGAGACAGCAGTCGCCTCATTGTTCTGACACAAAACACAAAACTATCCACAACACTACACCCTAACTACACAAGACAACACATTAACTACACACTCCAAACACGCTAAATGTCACAAATCTCACATCTCAAAACTCGCTCTCTCTCCTTCTCTCTCTCCCTCTCTCTTTCTCTTTCTCTCTCCCTCTCTTTCTCTCTCTCTTTCGCTTTCTCTCTCTCCCTCTCTCTTTCTCTCTCTCTTTCTCCCTCTCCCTCTCGCCGTCACTCCTAAAACTTCCCCTGTTTTGTTTTGTTTTTTTTGCTCATAAGCAGAGAGTGCTTGCTAGCGCTAACGTGGCGAAACTATTGAGGGAAAAAACGCCGCGTATATCTTGTTTATCATGACTCTGGTTTTACGTGGCCTATCAACACAATTTAAAAACTGGTATATATCACCTTGTTGCTTTGTCTTTAAGTGGTCACGTGATTGACTTACCACGACTACTTTATTCTTCCTCAGTCAAACAGGAGCACTCGATTGTTTTGCCCCCTGAGCTCCAGGTGTTGTGCTAGACAGTGATCATGATTGCCGTCCGCGGGAGCGCGCAGCTGCTTAAAGCTGTAGCACCCAGATTACTTACAGCTACTTCCGTGCAGCTGATATAAGATGCGGTAAGCTGAACACAGTTTCAACCGTCTGTTTGTTGAAAAATAGTAACGGACCGCGTTTCCTTGTTAGTAACTGTAACGGCGTTGTAACGATAGGAATAGTAATTAGTTAGATTACTCGTTACTGAAAAATGTAACGCCGTTAGTAACGCCGTTACTTGTAACGCCGTTATTCCCATCACTGATAATAATAATAATAATAATTTCACTTCCAGCTACACACAGAAAGTATATGCAGCCAGTAACATATTGTTGTTGTCCTGGCAGCAGTTAAGCCTGAGGCCGCCCCCTGCTGGCTGTTGGAGGAGTTTGTGGTGACGGAGGCGTGCGTGCGCTGCAGCGACTTCAATACTGTGAGTAATTTCAGTAACACATAGGGCAGCGTCAACTCTCAGGTCACCACTGTTCAGAAATCAGCTGATCAAGTAATCGGACAGGCAGATGAAGTCATCTGGCAGATGGTCATGGGATTTTTTTTTCAATTATTTATTTATTTATTTTTATTTTATTTTAAAATTACATTTTAAAATAACAAAACCAGCCAATCAGAGTTGAGTTGTGGTGACTCCATCTGAATGGGCACTAATGAAAAATGGGCTTTTGGGTGAATCAAAGTAAAAATTAGAAACCTCCACCTAAGTTTTTTCATCATCTTTAAAATGTAACTTTAAATGCATAACCACAGATCAATATTCTCTGTTCTCTGAAACATCATCTAATTGGCAGTGTGTGTGTGTGTGTGTGTGTGTGTGTGTGTGTGTGTGTGTGTGTTTCAGAAGTCACAGTTGGCCTGCAGACTGACAGGCTATGTAGAGCGAGTGAACTGCAGCCAGTCCAGCAGAGAGGAGTACAAAAGGTGAGTCTTGGTCCTGATTAACCAGACAGGCGACATGTATCATTCAAAATCATGATGAATGCCAGCAACAGGTGGGAGGACTAAAATCTGAGCAGCTGATCATTCTAAATTCAAGGAAATACTCTGAGCACTGTCTAATGGATGACAGCAAACAAACAATAAAGGTCACCAACCTTTAAAGTCAAAAGACCCATTTTCCTCCAAAATAGTGCGAGGAAAAAAAAAGCAGTGACTGTGGTAACAAACAGACGGATGTAATTCGGAGAGGATAAAACATATACTTCTAATAAAAGAATAATAAGATGTTTTAATAATAAGAAGAACTTTTTTACTTTTTAAGAACCATTTAACAAAAGCTTTCAAGAGGAGAAAAAAAACAACACTGACATGTGCAGGCATACCTTTAAACAAAACATAAATTTAACCTACTAAGACCCGAACTCTTCCACAGCATGCATTTTTAATTTCTCTTTGATATTTGGGCATATTGGGACCCGATGAATGTAAAAACAAAGAATTACCAGATTTTTTTTTTTGAGAGGCACATATGAGGATAGTAGCAGTATAATGTCCTCCTACAGTGGTATGCAAACGTTTGGGCACCCCTGATAATTTTCATGTTTTTCCTTCATAAATCATTGTTTGGATCAGCAATTTCATTTAAATATATCATATAGCAGACAAACACAATGATATTTAAGAAGTGAAATGACGTTTATAGGATTTACAGAAAGTGTGCAATGTCCCTTTATCTTTTTCCTCCGTGTCCCTTGCGGGGCTCTGTATTAAAGTGTTGCTGCAAAAAAGCCACTAAAGGCAGACTGCAGTATAAACGCTGTCTGCCTTTGGTGGAAAAAGGCAGACAGCAACTTGAGTGATACACCTCATGTTGTCAGACCTGCAGAGTTTTGGCATGTGGTGTTCTCCTCTGTCTTAATTTGGACAGAAAATATTTTTTGGATTGGTACAAATAATTTGTGTGCCTTCTTATTTGATGCAGAACACCTGATTGTTCTGTTAATAGTTTTAAATGGTTATATAAAAAATGCCTGAGGCCTTGGCTGCATTTTTAGGTAAATAGCTGCATATAACTTTGTTTGCAAAACCTGTGCATAATTTTTAAAAAATTACAATTTCTATTGTTATGACTATTTGCATTTCCAAGTTATGAAAACATTTTTTTTGGTTTTTACAGTGAAAAATATAACTTTTTTTCTACTCTGATTTTCTTTTTTTTGTCTTAATTTAGATCAGTTGTGCTAATACAGTATGTCAAAATGAAATAACTGTAAATTCAGATATTTGAAATTGTGCTGAAAAGAATGATTCCAAACAAGACAAATCAAAAGTAGTCAAAAATGGCCACTTATACCCTAGACCCCATTAATTGCTATAGTCATTTATGGACTAGGCTACACATGGTTCATGAGCAACTTTCACATCACATCAGAATATTTTGAAACCTTTATGGACTCATCAGCTAATAGATGGGCATGCACCTCAGCCATAGATTAATAGTCACTACAGGAACTGACGTTATTCCAATGAAGGTACTAATTTTTCTTCCTCCTCCTACTCAGCTGCCGCTCTGTTCTCATGGAAGAACATCTGTTCTGGAAGTTTGAGGCGGCCATGTTGGCCCTGACAACCCTCTTCGCTGTCCTCGTTGTCATCCGTCAGCGACGACTTGACCGCCTTGCCTCTGAGAAGGTCCGTCGCCAGATTGAGTCCATCTAGGATACCTGGACCAGAACTAGGACTGTAGTGGTGTCTTAACAGTAGAGGGCAAATGGGACTGCAGAGACTGTTTTCACACTGAACTTTAAATTTGAAACACATACAGGAAACAGAAAGTCTTTGCACAGAAACAAGGACGGCTGACATGCCCTGCCCTAAGAAATATGCTAAACAGGAACCAGTCAAGTCAAGGGGTGGAGTCATGTGCGTGACATCATTAGAATTAATGAGATTAGAGAAGATGGATGGCGGCTGTTGTTTCTGCTTCCTGTTTCCAATGCCATGGTAACCAGCAGCTCTCACCTTTTTTTGGGGGGGGGGGGTGTTCCTTTTTTCTGGTTGTTTGGCTCTTCGCTAAAAATTTTGGATCAATAAAGTTAGGGGATGGGAATTGATAAGAATTTTGCAATTCTGATTCCATTATTAATATCACTTATCAATATCTTTCCTTATCGATTCTTTTTGTCCATTCTCTTTGGCTCCACTTTGTGAGTCACCACCATCTCTAAGCAGCATATCAAAGACACTGCAGTCACCCAAAATTATTACATGCTCAGATGTCAAATGTGTGTGCACGTTGGAGGTGTTTCCTCTCATTGTTTTGATCAGTGTTAGGGTCAATACTCAAAGTCATTCTTGCTCATATTACACAAAACCCTTTTATTTTAAAAGTAATGCAGTACGTTACTTAATTACACCCAGGAGAAAGACATTTGTTATACTACTCGTTACGTTACTGTCATGTTAGTCTGTAAAATAATCTGCAACACACTGTATCATAATTAGCAATACAAACCTGAGGCTACAACCCGACACACTAACACAAATGCCTATCCTAATGAGGACAGCACAAAGCAAAGATGAAAACCAGAACAAAGAGACCTTAAAGTGATTCTACTTTAGAAACATGAACAGGTAGAAACAGAGGCTGCAAGTTGTGTGGGCTGGGGTCAGCATTTACTCAGCTTTAACATCACTCGGGGTTCTTGTTAGCTTAGTGTTAGCATGCTGCCGAAGTTTTGTTAACAGTATAATACAGTTGTTTCTGTCCTGGAGTGGTCTCCACTTTACCATCATGCTCTCATCCCTTGAGAACTGGTTCTCGATTCACATCCCTAAATAAAGTTATTCAGTACTTATGAGATTTAATGCAGCAGAGTTCTGGTCCTTTCTTTGAAGCTTCACATCCTGTGTAGCTGGATGGGCAGGGCCTTTGACATGAATGTGGAGTTGATAGTTGATCAATAGATATTTAAAGTGGAAATGTGAAATTTGCTAATCTAAATAAAACATTTTCCGTTTTTGTTTGTTCTGTTTTTGTTCCTCCTTTAACCCACCTCCACCCCACCCCACACCCACACACACACACACACACAAAATAACAAATAAAATCTTTATCGTCATATTTGTTTGGGAGTTTGTAAAGAGGAGCGGCTTTGTGTTCACTAACAGAAGTAGACACATGTTAATGTGAGAAAGGTCATAGCCTCCTCATCCTCAATACACACACAGCTGACAGTTTGTTTTTTTAAATATTTTCAGATTTTTTTTTCTCCAAATAATAATAAGAAAAACTATCCATCCATCCACTTCCACTTATTTAATTAATGGTCACAAGAGGCTGAAACCTTTCCCAGCCATAGGGCAGTGTATCCTTGGACAGGTCACCATTCTGTGCCAGGGCTAACAACAAGACCCATTCACACCTATGGGCAATTTAGAATTACCAGTTCACCCTCTAACTGGATATCTTTGGACTATTTAAGGATGCTAGAGCCAGCTGTGATCCTTTCTGTTTTTTTATTATTATTGCCCTCAATCACGGTAGCAAGGTCCCACATCTAGTGGGACCTTGCTGTGGCTGACGCTGTTAACCTGACAAGCAAGAGCTCTTCTCTTTGTTGCCGTAGGTATTTGGTCTTTTTCTCATGGTTTTCTCATGGTTGCAGGTGTCACATTTGGTGCTTTCCCTAAGCTCCCTAAGCTTTCCCTAAGCTCGCTGAGTGCTCGCTGAGTGCAGGCTTTGATTCTGCTGGATGTGGAAATGCTGCCCAGGGTATTACAGGTTTACATGTCCAGTGAGACCTTACTGTGGCTAACGCTCTCTGGCTTTCTCTGTGTTTTGGCTCAGCAAGCAAGTATCCTTCACAAATATAATCAAAAAAATCCCAAAAAGTTCATTCTGCTCATCTTGATGTAGCGTTTTAAGTGGGAGAAACGTTTTGTCACTCGTCCAAGTGACTTCTTCAGTCTTAGCTGACTGCTGGTTTCGCCAGCCTTATAAATATCACATTGAAATATCACATAAATAGCAAAACTAGCACCGCTGATTAACAATGGGCCATGAGACCAGTTTAATGATCATTAATATGCAAATTTTCTTGATCATTGATTAATGGCTGGGAGTACCATACACAGAGAACTGGGAAATGGTTGCAATCAAAGCACTGTAAGATGGTGAAAGATGTACCCTTAGGCCTTCTCTCCTGGATCGCCTGAAGCATTCTTTAGGTGCCTTCCCATCTTTGACAAATGTCCAGCTAGGATAACCACATTTACTCAGGCCTTCTTGATATGAAGTTCTTCTGCTTCCCTAGCTCCTATATCTGTGGGGATGGTGTTCTCTGTGTTGTAGCGTCCTGATGACACTCATTGGGCCCACGTTTAACCAGTGGTATGGGCTCAAAATGTGGTCATAAATATTTTGTACTTGTAAATCAGTTTTGTATGTGTAAAAAGAATTTGTGCGTGGGTAAAAAAGATTTGTATGTGTAAAAAAGATTTGTGTGTGTGTAAAAAAGATTTGTATGTGTAAAAAGAATTTGTGCGTGCGTAAAAAATATTTGTATGTGTAAAAAAGATTTGTGTGTGTGTAAAAAAGATTTGTATGTGTAAAAAGAATTTGTGCGTAAAAAAGATTTGTATGTGTAAAAAGAATTTGTGCGTGCGTAAAAAATATTTGTATGTGTAAAAAAGATTTGTGTGTGTGTAAAAAAGATTTGTATGTGTAAAAAGAATTTGTGCGTAAAAAAGATTTGTATGTGTAAAAAAGATTTGTGTGTGGACTTAGCCAACCCCCCCCCCCCCCTGCAAGTTACAAGTATGAATTTTGACCCTATTTTTCTTCCTGTCATCTGATTGGTCAATGTCATGTCAATCACAAATGTAACAATCCAATCAGAGAACAGATGGGTTTGGCTGTCGGAGGGGCACTTTTTTGAACTGCAGGTCCTTGAAGGGTAATACAGTTTGAAGCTGGAGGATCTCTATATAAATATCCGATAGCAGCTAGGTCCCCTTACTTTCAGCAGCTGTTGAAAGGATAAAGTTGTGGTATGTCAGTGGTTAGAAATACCATTATTACTTTAGGATTAGTTTAACACAAAGTCAGGGCTGACCCGGGACCATTGCTGTGAGTCACAGTGCGCAGCATAAAGGTCCTTTCACATCAGACGCAGGATGTGCTGCTAATGCTAACTGCTAACTAAAAGCAAAGGATCCAGAATTTGATGCGCTGGCTGCTGAGCTCTGTGGGTTTTTGTAGCAGCTCTACCTGTACTAGATGCACCTGCTCCTTGTCGTTTCTATCTCTGACTTTATGTCCTCTACAAGAGTTTCTGTTTTTTTTGCTAGTTCTTCAAATGTTCAATAAAAACATGTATGCTAATTCATAGCGAAGAAAGCTTTGTAATGAAGACTGTCATTTCCAAAACACTGCCCCCCCAACCCCCCGCGGTCAGCAGCGCTGTTGAAAAGGCTGTGGAAGTCCCTGTATAAAGCACGTAGACCTGTGACACAAAAATCACCAAACTCGGACGACCACAGACTGTTTTCCTTCGTGGTGATGAAGGAAAACGCTGGGTTGGCATATAAAAGGGCATTTATTCCCTTCAAGGACCTGCAGTTCAAAAAAGTGCCCCTCCGACAGCCAAACCCATCTGTTCTCTGATTGGATTATTACATTTGTGATTGACATGACATTGACCAATCAGATGACAGGAAGAAAAATAGGGTCAAAATTCATACTTGTAACTTGCAGGGGGGGTTTTGGCTAAGTCCACACACAAATCTTTTTTACACATACAAATCTTTTTTTAAACATGAACAAATTCTTTTTACACATACAAAACTGATTTACAAGTACAAAATATTTATGACCACATTTTGAGCCCACAGGGTTTTCATTTTGTGAATAACTTGAAAATCTTAGTTCAAACAGCTGCAAAACCTATTTCCCCAGCATGGAAATGCTGAATTCTATAAGGCAAAGTCTGAAATATGTGTGTCCGAGTCTTCTATCAAAAGTTACAGCTGTCTTTATGAACTTAGTGAAAATCGCCTTATCTCGGCGAGACAGTGCGTTTCTCGCTATTACATGCATTTGAATGGAGTTCTCGCCTGAAACACATTATGGGTTTTCATTTTGTGAATAACTTGAAAATCTTAGCTCAAACAGCTGCAAAACCTATTTCCCCAGCATGGAAATGCTGAATTCTATAAGGCCAAGCCTGAAATATGTGTGTCCGAGTCTTCTATCAAAAGTTACAGCTGTCTTTATGAACTTAATGAAAATCGCCTTATTTCGCCGAGACAGTGCGTTTCTCGCTATTACATGTATTTGAATGGAGTTCTCGCCTGAAACACATTATGGGTTTTCATTTTGTGAATAACTTGAAAATCTTAGCTCAAACAGCTGCAAAACCTATTTCCCCAGCATGGAAATGCTGAATTCTATAAGGCCCAGCCTGAAATATGTGTGTCCGAGTCTTCTATCAAAAGTTACAGCTGTCTTTATGGACTTGGTGAAAATCGCCTTATCTCGGCGAGACAGTGCGTTTCTCGCTATTACATGCATTTGAATGGAGTTCTCGCATGAAACACATTATGGGTTTTCATTTTGTGAATAACTTGAAAATCTTAGCTCAAACAGCTGCAAAACCTATTTCCCCAGCATAGAAATGCTGAATTCTATAAGGCCAAGCCTGAAATATGTGTGTCCGAGTCTTCTATCAAAAGTTACAGCTGTCTTTATGAACTTAATGAAAATCGCTTTATTTCGCCAAGACAGTGCGTTTCTCGCTATTACATGCATTTGAATGGAGTTCTCGCCTGAAACAAAGTATGGGTTTTCATTTTGTGAATAACTTGAAAATCTTAGCTCAAACCAGGGTTTTAATAGTTTTGCAATTTTCATTAGTTTTTATTTTTATTGCGTTTTGACTTCAGATTTTCAATTTTATATTAGTTTTAATTAGTTTTTACCAATTGTTTGCTAGTTTAGTTTAGTTTTTGTTTTTTTTTGAAAATCCTTAGTTTCAGTTTAGTTTTGATTAGTTTCAGTTATAGTTTTAGTTGCGTTTGCAATAATTAAGTGTAACAAAATCCCAATTTCATCATATCAGTCATTCTCTTCTGCTTATCCTTGGGTATGTTGCTATTCCAGCTACCATACCCTGCACCCTGGACAGGTCGCCTGTCTGTCGCAGGGCTAACACGCAGAGACAGACAACTCACATTCCCACCTATGGGTTCTTTAAATAAATAAATAAAGGCAGATGAACAACCATTGATACCAGGCAACTATAAAATGTATATCTTGGCCCCAATGAGACTATTAACTCTTGCAGCACCGGGTGTTAAGGCAATTGACTCACACAGTTATGTAGATATCCCAGTCCTGTTGTCTCGGGATGCATCACGCTGCGTTGCCTGGTGTTAGCTTCTGTTTCTGGGGATGAGGGTTGGGCGTGCTCCCTTACCTTCTCCAGGTAAGCTAGGTGAGCCTTCTTGTGTGAGCTTTTCAAGTGCACTTTAAGGTTTGTGGGATTTCTTTCCCTTTAGAAATGTCCCTCATAATTTGTCTCGTTCCACTACAAGACACTTGCTTTATCCAAAACACAGTCATATTCAAAGTAATCCCAAATTGGACTCTGACGCTTTCTCCCGACTTTTGTTGACATGATGCTACGCGTGGACGGAGCGGCAACACAGACCACCCGACTGAGGTACTTGCCTCCTGCAGGCATAATAAGGCACAGCAAGAACATAACCTGGAAAATACACTT